>NC_050571.1:31481316-31781316 GCF_013265735.2 Oncorhynchus mykiss | reverse complement strand
TAATTTGTTCTGGGATATGAACATTGAGTTGTTATTTTACCCGAAATGCACAAGGTCCTCTACTCTGCCAATTAATCCACACATAAAACGGTCGACTGCATCGTTTCTAGTCCTCTCTCTTCCTTCCAGGCTTTTTCTTCTCTTGACTATATTGCGATTGGCAACTTCCATAACTTAGGTGGATTACTGCCACTGACCTCGTTTGTCTTTTAGTCACCCACGTGGTTATAACCAATGAGGAGATGGGAAAGGCAGGACTTGCAGCGCGATCTGTGTCTGAATAGAACGGATTTCTATTTTAGCCCTTGGCAACGCAGACGCTCGTTGGTGCGCACGAGCAGTGTGGGTGCAATAATTGAATAACATAGATTTCTAAATGTATTTTACAACGCTTCCACACCCAAAGCGAACGGTGTAGTCAGCCTGTAAATAACGTAATTTTAAAAATCCCCATTAAAATCCATCAGTTTAAACTAGAGATATCAGTTTCTGCAAGGGCTTAGCTCAGTCCACCGAATCCGCCTATTTCGGCCTTCCACATCTACAGTGAAATGTGGCAGAGCTAGTGTGCTGTTTGTCAGACCATGAGACATCCCGTAAACAGTAATAAAGGTCAAATTCAATATTTTATCAAATCATTTGTACATATATATATTTTTTAATATCCCTTAAGGGGTCATCAAATTCAAAATCAAATAGCTAAATTATTCCATATGTTAGCCCCCCCACTCCACCCAAATGGCTTAGATTTTTGAGGTTTTAAACTCTGTAACCATTGGCATATTGCTGAAATCCTTGAGCGGTTTCCTTTCTCTCCGGCAACTGAGTTAGAAATGGCGCCTGCATATTTGTAGTGAATGGGTGTATTGATACACCATCCAAAGTATAATTAATAACTTCACCCTGCTCAAAGGGATATTCAATGTCTGTTTTTTCCCCTTTTTTCATCTGCCAATAGGTGCCCTTCTTTGCAAACAATTGGAAAACCTCCCTAGTCTTTGTGTTTGAATATGTGTTTGAAATTCACTGCTCGACTGAGGGACCTTCCAGACAATTGTGTGGGGTACAGAGATGAGGTAGTCATTAGAACATCGTATTAAATGCTATTATTGCACACGGAGTCCATGCAACGTATTATGTGACTTACAGTGCCTTGCGAAAGTATTCGGCCCCCTTGAACTTTGAGAACTTTTGCCACATTTCAAGCTTCAAACATAAAGATATAAAACTGTATTTTTTTGTGAAGAATCAACAACAAGTGGGACACAATCATGAAGTGGAACGACATTTATTGGATATTTCAAACTTTTTTAACAAATCAAAAACTGAAAAATTGGGTGTGCAAAATTATTCAGCCTCTTTACTTTCAGTGCAGCAAACTCTCGCCAGAAGTTCAGTGAGGATCTCTGAATGATCCAATGTTGACCTAAATGACTAATGATGATAAATACAATCCACCTGTGTGTAATCAAGTCTCCGTATAAATGCACCTGCACTGTGATAGTCTCAGAGGTCCGTTAAAAGCGCAGAGAGCATCATGAAGAACAAGGAACACACCAGGCAGGTCCGAGATACTGTTGTGAAGAAGTTTAAAGCCGGATTTGGATACAAAAAGATTTCCCAAGCTTTAAACAGCCCAAGGAGCACTGTGCAAGCGATAATATTGAAATGGAAGGAGTATCAGACCACTGCAAATCTACCAAGACCTGGCCGTCCCTCTAAACTTTCAGCTCATACAAGGAGAAGACTGATCAGATATGCAGCCAAGAGGCCCATGATCACTCTGGATGAACTGCAGAGATCTTCCATCTGAGGTGGGAGACTCTGTCCATAGGACAGCAATCAGTCGTATATTGCACAAATCTGGCCTTTATGGAAGAGTGGCAAGAAGAAAGCCATTTCTTAAAGATATCCATAAAAAGTGTTGTTTAAAGTTTGCCACAAGCCACCTGGGAGACACACCAAACATGTGGAAGAAGGTGCTCTGGTCAGATGAAACCAAAATTGAACTTTTTGGCAACAATGCAAAACGTTATGTTTGGCGTAAAAGCAACACAGCTCATCACACTGAACACACCATCCCCACTGTCAAACATGGTCATGGCAGCATCATGGTTTGGGCCTGCTTTTCTTCAGCAGGGACAGGGAAGATGGTTAAAATTGATGGGAAGACGGATGGAGCCAAATACAGGACCATTCTGGAAGAAAACCTGATGGAGTCTGCAAAAGACCTGAGACTGGGACGGAGATTTGTCTTCCAACAAGACAATGATCCAAAACATAAAGCAAAATCTACAATGGAATGGTTAAAAAATAAACATATCCAGGTGTTAGAATGGCCAAGTCAAAGTCCAGACCTGAATCCAATCGAGAATCTGTGGAAAGAACTGAAAACTGCTGTTCACAAATGCTCTCCGTCTCTCGATGTGCAAAACTGATAGAGACATACCCCAAGCGACTTACAGCTGTAATCGCAGCAAAAGGTGGCGCTACAAAGTATTCATTTAAGGGGGCTGAATAATTTTGCACACCCAATTTTTCAGTTTTTGATTTGTTAAAAAAGTTTGAAATAAATGTTGTTCCACTTCATGATTGTGTCCCACTTGTTGTTGATTCTTCACAAAAAAATCCAGTTTTATATCTTTATGTTTGAAGCCTGAAATGTGGCAAAAGGTCGCAAAGTTCAAGGGGGCCGAATACTTTCGCAAGGCACTGTAAATGTCTTCTCCTGAACTTATTTAGGCTTGCCATAACAAAGGGGTTGAATACTTGTTTATTCAAGACATTTCAGCTTTTCATTTTAAATTCATTTGTAAACATTCTTAAAAAAATAATTCCATGATGACAATATGGTTTATTATGTGTAGGCCGGTGACAAAATAAATCTAAATCGAATCCATTTCAAATTCAGGCTGTATCTCAACAAAACGTGGAAAAAGTCAAGAGATGTGATTACTTTTTGGAGACGCGCATAATCAGTACACACTCAAAAAAATAAAGGTTCCTGAAGAGTTCTTTGAGGAAAGGTCACAGTTCTATGCGGAACCACAATGAGCAAATAATCCCGTGAGCTCTTCAATGGTTCTTTACAGATCATGTAGTGGAGGCAATATTTGGGGTAGAATATCTTGGTGCGTGATTTGCTCACAGCTCTTTTTTGCAACCGCCGAGAGTGTCAATCTAGTTGATCTAATGTGTTGTGTGTTTCCATTGCATGTCTTATATATGACTACGTCTAGTGTCAAGTGAGAACGGTTGACTAAATTAGTCTGTTTGTTCTCAACTCTCTCCTCAGGGACCCCCAGCTGTTCCAGAGGTAGCTCACTTGATTCAACTTGTCAATTAACACAATAATACTGAATTTGAACAATATAATATGGCTGACCAGAATTTAAAAAAACGGTTCTTTATAGAACCATTCTCCATAAAGGATCTATAAATAACCATAAGCAACTGTTCTATAAAGCCCCCAAAAGTGTTGTAACCGTAGCATAACCCTTTTTTGGTTATACAACCCCTTGGGGTTCTATAACACCTTATAGAACCCCTTAGGAGAGGTTCTATGTAGGACCAAAAAGAGTTCCGCTATGATTACAAGCCAAGTAACTCCTATCTGGTACTATTATGAAGAAGAAAAGCATGCACACACACACACACACACACACACACACGGCTAGTACTTCAGTGAGTCTATCTGTTTTAAGCATTACATTAGTAATTCAGGGAGGATCTCCTCTTTCATTTGTGACTGTGGTATCTGAGCGAGAAGCTCTGTTTCAACCGTTGTAGCACTAGTATAACAGAGAGTCCATCTCTGGGTTTAACCACGTTTCTTTTGTTAAACTCTGTTCACGCTCGGTGTGACAGTGGGTACGGAGGTAATTTCACACCTGACCAGGCTTACAGTGCGCAGCCAAGCATCCCCAGACCTGTTCACCGGACGCCCGCTGTTGCCATGGACACGGCGGCGAAAAGCATGTACAGTCACTCCGTTAAGTGACTGTTTAACATGGAGCCGCACACAACGGTTTGACTCCCAGGCTTCCAGAATATGCCATTATCATGTGTATTCATACATGGAGAATAGAGCTATTTTATTTTATTAACTGTGGTTGAGGACACGACTGGGTCAAGTGAAGTGTTTTATGATTGAACGTGTTGTATTGTTTGGGACAGAACCCCACCTCACCTCCCACACATACTCTCCAATCCATACTGTACTTCCCACTCTACACACGCACACACACACACGCACGCACACACGAACACTCACGCACACGCACACTCACGCACACACACACACACACACACACACACACACACACACACGCACACACACACACACACGCACGCACGCACGAACACTCACACACACGCACACACACACACACACACACACACACACACACACACACACACACACACACGCACGCACGCACGCACGCACGCACGCACGCACGCACGCACGCACGCACGCACGCACGCACGAACACTCGCACACACACGCACACACACACACACACACACACACACACACACACACACACACACACACACACACACACACACACACACACACGCACGCACGCACGCACGAACACTCGCACACACACACACACACACACACACACACACACACACACACACACACACAAGCACTCACACCAAGGTTATTATAGTTTCGTGGTTATATATATATGTTTTTATCTTTTTAAGATTTTGTTTCACTTTTTAGTTTCAGTTAGTTTTCAGATCCACTTTACTAGTTTTGTATGTAGTTTAGGTTTTATAAAACATGTATATTTCGTATTTATAATATATAGTTTTCAGTCTACGCGTGGGAGTCTAGGAGCCATATATGTGTTATGCAGGGTTTGTGTTTTTGGAGATGTCACGGCATGCCACTGTGGGGCAGTAATGCATAAGGTAGGTTTGGTTAGGTTTAAAGGTAGACTCAGCAAGATGATGTAGAAAGTAAACAGTAGCACAGGAGGTTGGTGACACCTTAATTGGGGAGGACGGGCTAGTGGTAATGGCCGGAGTGGAAGGGTTTCAAATACATCAAACACATGGTTTCCAACAGTTGTAGTGGGTCAATTTCCGTAACAACCAGGAGTGTTGAAGCCGGAGGCTAAACTTCTCTGCTGTTTTGATCCTATAGCTACCATTTTGTAGTACTATGAAGCGCACCCGTGCAGATGTGTGACTGTGTAAAAGTGTATCTTCTCATCTCAATGGGCATGTTCAAGCAGATCACTTTTCTCATGTCGGTATCCATCGTTGGTAAAGCCTTTCAAAGTGTGTTTTATTCTAGGAACTTGCACCCACGTGTCAGCTGCATGAACTTGACAAAAGTCATGTCGCAGATGCACCTCCCCCGACTTCACTACTCGATTTAAGTCTAAAATGGGTTGCTTTCGCCTTACCACTTAAAAGTGAACAATAATTGGCGGTGCTGTTCGTGGCAAAGTAATCTCGCTCAGTCTACCTTTAAATGATAAAGTCAATCTCAATGTGACCTGCCAGATTCAGAATCTTGAAAACCCCAATACAAAAAAGCTTGAAAACCCCATAAAAAAAGCTTGAAAACCCATTAAAAAAAATGCCTGAAAACCCCATTAAAAAACTAAAACTGAACATAATTCATTATGGTTTTTATTTTATGTGTTGTAGTCAATCATAATAGTTTTAGTACAGTTGTTTCTTTCATTTCAGTTTAGTAAATCGTTTTCTATGATTCATTTTGGGTTTTGACCTAGATTCAGTCAACCTTTAACCGGCCATAGCCAAGACCCACACTGTTACGGTTTTCTTCTGTCAAAGGAGAGGAGGACCAAAATGCAGCGTGGTTATCTTTAAACATCTTTAATGAAGATGATAAAATACAAACATGTATACAAAACCAATAACCATGAAAAACCAAAACAGCCCTATCTGGTGCAAACAAACACAGAGCAGGAACAATCACCCACAAAACACTCAAAGAATATGGCTGTCTAAATATGGTTCCCAATCAGAGACAACGATAAACACCTGCCTCTGATTGAGAACCACTCTAGGCAACCATAGACTTACCTAGACTACTTCACTAAACCACCCTAGACAAAACACACCACATAAATACCCTGGCCTGACCAAAATAATAAAGAATACACAAAATACTAAGGCCAGGGCGTGACACACACAGCTGATGTGTCTGAGTTGTAACTGCATTGGAGCTGTCAAATCGGTGAGCAGCTGCTCTTGGGATCATTATCATGAAGCCACACCTGTCCCACTCGTCTTAAAGTCCAGAACCAGAAAGTCTAGGCTACATAGAAATAATGACACTCCAAAATCATTAAAAATCATTAAACAAAATAATGACTATTTCTATCAGGCTAATCGAGTTGTAGATTACATCTCACATTCCAGTGTTCAAACTTAAACAAGGCTGCATGAGATTTCTCTCGATTCTGCTCTTTGCAGCCAATTGCAGTGTCCGCTTTAGGTATAATGCCAGGAGCCGCCTGTAGATTTGACAGCTGTAACACAGTTCCACAGCCGACACGGTCAAAACAACTGCTATGTGGATGTCAGCTATAGCGGATCTGATTGTATCCTTGATTAGAGCCCTGGGTTTCAGTTTGAGTTTACTTCAATAACCTTGGCTCACATACACGGGCAAGCATGTACACACATTGACAGCGTGTACACACACACACATTCACACACACACACACACTGTCACACGTACGTATCATGTAAACTTTGGCATTATTTGACACAGTGTTTGCCATATTTGCCACATTTAAATAATTCCTTCATATTTTTTGAAAGGGACCATTTCTCTGGCTGGAGAGTATAATTATGAGGATGTTGTGTTTTAAGGGACACATTTTCCCACTCTCGTTCAGGCTCATGCATATGCATATACTGTGTTCTATAGTGGGCTAAAGCCTTTGTCCCGTTGTGTTTCTGATGACCTGAATGCAGGATGCTGTAGAGTTTCACCCACCTCTCTAAATACTCCTGTCCCACATAACCTCACTGTAATATCATGTTGAATGATACATTGACTCAAATGCGTTTGTATCCTCCGCCTAAAGAATAAATGTGCATCCCAAATGACACCCTATTTCCTATAGTATGCGCTATGTAGGGAAAAGGGTGCAAATTAGAATGCAAACAACACACATCAGGAGTGAATAGTAGCAGAGCCACCCTCTGTCTGTCTGTCTGTCTGTCTGTCTGTCTGTCTGTCTGTCTGTCTGTCTGTCTGTCTGTCTGTCTGTCTGTCTGTCTGTCTGTCTGTCTGTCTGTCTGTGATTATCCGTCCTGATCAAAACATGATGGCGTTGATCAGCGGGTGGGTGGGCTCCCCGGTCGATGCTCCTCGATACAGACATTACAGGAATCAAAGGAACCAGCTACAGTTCCACCGCTGACACAGGCCAAGCCAGAGCACTACAAACGCAAAGGTAACCCATGGACATTCCTATTGCATTTACTAATAAGGAGCAGTCGAAGGCTAATACTGCACTTAAAACATAATTTCCCTTGATTGTGATGGTGTATAGAATTAGAATGGTTTCTGAAATTGTTCAGGATAGTTTCATAACCACGGGGTGGAGAATTGTCCTTCTAATGCCCTCCTCTTGAATAGAGCACCTCGGGAGGTCATGCATCTCCTGTATAGCCACTTGACTGTACAGATGTAGGATCTTAATTTGAGCCAGTTTCTGACAGCAGGAAAATAATCCTGCAGCAACAGGAAATGTGAATTATTAAGTGGATTACAAGTAAAGGACAGTTTTTTGTAGGGGTTCATATATATTGTTGTTACAGAAAAGTCTGACATTTTAAAGTGGAAATTACAATACTTCGAAGGCCTTTTTAAATCTCGAATACAATATAAGTTTGCATTTACTGCCGTGCAACAAAAGCGTGATTAATTTAAGATCCTACATCTGTACATGAGGAAAACAGACAGATGATTGAAGACACTGGACTATTTCCAGAAAGAGGGAAGAGGACAGCAATACCCAATAATGGTTCATGGTGCCCTGAGCTGCTACAATTTTATGTGGTGTTTGGTCAACAGTTACAGATGATTTTGTAGGTTTATGTATTCGACCCATTGGCTCAAATGGTCAGATTAAAAACAATTCTTGGCTATCTGCACACAGCGCGTCATCACATTCTAAAACCGTACTCGTGCCCATTCATACTGTGTCTCCTTCACCTTGACCTGGCCCTGTCGTGTCCCCCTACCAGGCTCCACTAGTACTGGAACACAGACATACACACACACATACACCACACACACACACACACTGACACAGAGGGGTCTTTTAAATTTGACTTCCAGAGCCATCTCTCTAATTGTCTTGGTATAACGTTGCCTATTCCTCCACCAGGTCATACATTACTACAGCTGCAGCACAGAGAGGACAGGACAGGATACAAACAGAAGAGGGCATTGGGTCTTTTCATCATGAGTGGGAAAATTCTGCATAAAAATTAAATGTAATTTTCAAACATGGCCACAACTTTGGGGAGATAATGAGAGTTCAGAAGTTGCTGGGTGACCCACCCTCCTGGACCAGTCCTCAAGGGTGTAGTGGGGTGTATGAGATAATACGTATGCAGCCTCACAAACTCACTCTCTCTTTCTGTCTCTCTTTATATATGTCTGTCTATATTAATATAATCCAAGTTTTTCTCATAATAGTCCAATCAAATGTCTCAAAGGGGGGTGCAACTTATTAGGGAGGTATTCCCTATGTTTGGTATAGTCAGTGTCTGCTTATATATGTAAATCAATTATTGATCTGTTATGAATTAATATTCGGCTGAATGATTACAAATGGATTACCCCTTGATGACATGAGGCCTGAGGCAATTGCCTCTTCTGCCTAATGGTACACCTGCCACTGCTTTTATCTCATGTTAAATGATGATTTATAATAAGTATGTGTCATTACATTCATAACCACCTGAAAAATGATGTTTTATAATAAGCATGCGTCCTCACATTCATAGCCATCTGAAATATCTCTCTCTCTCTCTCTCGTTCTCTCTCTCGTTCTCTCTCTCTCTCCCATGCAATAGATTATGATGTCTGTTTGCTGTTGTTATCTCCCAATCTGATGGATGACAAGTCAACATCAGTATTACAGTTTAAACCTGGTTGTGTCTCAAGGCTGGGTACTTACTCTTTCTTGTTCCTGCAATTCCATTCCAATAGAAAAGTGCCATTGGAACAGCATAACCAGCATGGCCAATCAAATGAAAATCCTTTTATCAAAATCATACAAACCCTAAGTGACAAAACAGTAGTTATATTGTGGAACGTACGTGTCAAGCATATGGGAAATTGGTCCAGATTAGTTTGTGCAGAGAAAGCAGCAACTGTCTGTGAGAGAAGTGGCGCGAGACCGTTTCTGATTTCCCCTGAATTACTTTCTTCTCACCCAGGGTTCTCAGGGAGGGTTTGCGATGGCCAGTAATATTGAAGGGACAGACGGGTGAAATTTGATTTGGGCTTTGTTCCTCTGCCCACCGCATACGTCCGCCAATCGCTAATTTATCTCTCTAAATCCTAACCCACACACTGGTTCCTGTAGAAAGCCCGGAGACCTTTCCCTAACATGATCCCCCCGCACCGCTTTGAACAGACTTAATTCCCAACCTTGGAGTTGTACACGTCTTCAACGCACACACCAAGAGGGAGGCTCTGGACGGATTAACCTTTTTGGAGTCTATGGTGATTTGTTGCCCTTTTCTCCGTTTTTCTTCTTTCCGTTTTAATATGGAGGAAAGACTGAGTAAATTCTATCCTCTCTGTCAATAAAGCATACAGTTTGTCCTCTCATCATCCCCTTTTTCCTCTAGACAGACAAGACACAAATCCCTTCAGACTAACACCGGTTTGGCAGTTATTCTTTCAGTCTTTTGACTATGGTTAGAGAAATTATTGACAAGCTGTCAGTTTGACTTCTTACAAAATCCCCAAATGTAGGAGGGGAGTATCATTATGAAATAACCAACCTGGCATTCTTTTACATCTTTGATGCCGTGAGCTGGAGACTCTGATCCTGTCTAATACACATTTCATCACAGGATTAATCCTCTGTAAATGCAGGTGCATGGTGTTGTGTGGCTTCCTTCCTCCTGTGCTGCCTTCATGTTGTTATAATTAGAAGGTTTTGTGGAGAGACGCTAGGCCACCAGAGTAGCCAGGTCACACAAGATCCACTTCGAAATTCGACGTCCGTCCAGGTCCCCAGGACGTCGGAGATGCCTTTAAAATCACTCGGGGCAACGGTGAGCGTTATTACCATCAAGTAGGAATGGGTTTTGCAAGGGAACTGTGGAAGAGGATGGAGGATGGGTGTCATTTTTGCTGTGTGTTTTTTCCCCCTATCCCAAACCTTAACCCTTAAAGGGGAATGGAAACACTTTACGTATTAAATCTAAGTAAAGAGATGTATTCAATCCACTAATACCAAACATGTGCATTTAACATAAAAACCTCTCCATATTTGGTCAGTGCCATTTTAAATTGCCATAGTGACGACTGACGCCATTTCTGGCACGTCTAATCTCAAGGTGAATGTGTTACCATCGCACTAAACAACGTTATAGGTTACTGATTGTATATATTGAGCACCTATCCACTACTGATATTAACCTTAAACAATTTATAATCAAGCAACATTTAACCAATTATTTAACTGCACATCAGCTGCTGACTGGTTGAGCAACCTCTTTTGCCAGGACACATCCAATAAATACATCGCCATCCAGACAGACTGACAGGAACCTCTGACTGGATGTATTACATCACCATCTAGACAGACTAACAGGAATCTCTGACTGGATGTATTACATCACCATCCAGACAGACAGACAGGAACCTCTGACTGGATGTATTACATCACCATCCAGACAGACTGACAGGAACCTCTGACTGGATGTAATACATCACCATCCAGACAGACTGACAGAAACATCTGACTGGATGGAATACATCACCATCCAGACAGACTGACAGGAACCTCTGACTGGATGGAATACATCACCATCCAGACAGACTGACAGGAACCTCTGACCTGGATGTAATACATCACCATCCAGACAGACTGACAGGAACCTCTGACCTGGATGTATTACATCACCATCCAGACAGACTGACGGGAAACTCTGACTGGCTGTATTACATCACCATCCAGACAGACTGACGGGAACCTCTGACTGGATGTATTACATCACCATCCAGACAGACTGACAGGAACCTCTGACCTGGATGTAATACATCACCATCCAGACAGACTGACGGGAAACTCTGACTGGCTGTATTACATCACCATTCAGACAGACTGACAGGAACCTCTGACTGGATGTATTACATCACCATTCAGACAGACTGACGGGAACCTCTGACTGGATGTATTACATCACCATCCAGACAGACTGACAGGAACCTCTGACTGGATGTATTACATCACCATCCAGACAGACTGACAGGAACCTCTGACTGGATGTATTACATCACCATCCAGACAGACTGACGGGAACCTCTGACTGGATGTATTACATCACCATCCGCTGGGATTTTGTGCTGTATCACCACCATCTCTCTACAACACACACACACTCCGACTCTAGCCATTATCCGGCAGCATCCCCACTCACACCAGTTAGTGTTTGGCTACGCCCACCTTCTAGCTGAGGTGTTTCATGTCTGTGTAGCTACGAACTCTTTGAACTGAGGCAACGATCGACTCAAACATTAACAGCTTCAGTAGGTTTATTGGCTCCCTAGTTAACATTATTTCATTCTCTGTAATAAACTAATTCTCAGACTCGGAGCTACTCTGTAAATTCAGCCATTTTTGTTTGAAAATGTTCTCTCCTGCCAGTGATGCAACATTGCCAATATGGTGATTTACACTTACAGTCAGGGGGCGTTCTAAATCCCAGTGTTTTGGAATGAATGCCTTAACTTAACCATGGAATTGTTTTAGTTTTAAGACTATTCCAAACATGAACCATTTGGAATGAATGCCTAAACTTAATGGAAACAGGTTTTCTGTTATATATCAAGGAGAAACAAATCTACACAAATGTAACCCCTTTCATACTTCTATACATTTTTTCAACCGGTTCCCGGGTTACCTTCAGACAAGTCCAGTGACACTAGTTGGGGTCGTAGAACAAAACGGGAGAACACTATAGTATGCGCGACAGCCTCATCTTTCCACAGAGCCTCATCTTTCCATATTCATCTGTTGGCAAAACCGTTACAGACATTTTCGTGAGAAGACCGATTTTCGGAATGTCTGACCAACAGAGCTGTAGCTCTGCCACTTTCCACATCAGATGCGGAAGACCGACATCGGTGGATGTGGCAGATCGAGATGCAGCCCGTGCAGAAAACATATATCTCTAGCTTAAACAGGGATTTTTAAGATTGTTTTAATAATTACGTTAATTAGATTGACACACAGGTGCATCAATTGACTCTCGGTAGTTTTGAACCTTCAAAATGCGACGTATACGGACAAACGTCGCATTCTGCAGTAAATCTGCAAGAGCTTGTTGACCGGGGACTCCTCAGAGACGTAGCAGCAGGTCATTTCTACACGTCACGTTTTTATTTGACCCCATTTGCTTAGTGATGTCAAGGAAGTAATAATTGCCTAAGTCGTGAGTTCTTTTAGTTCCTACCACTTTAACAGTAGGTACACACATGAAGTGACGCACATACTTTTAACAGCCTCACCCGCAACAGAATCTGAAAAAAAGCCCGGTAAAAAAGGAAAAGAATTATAGGAAAGGAAGCGGCTCAAAAAAGAAGCATGCCTTTGTACTGACACGTGGAACAAGATGTTTCTCCAAAGGACGTTCAAATTGCTATCAACGAAAATGAAATATAACAGTTTCAAACACACTTGACAGTGAAAAGTCACACAACACATATCCTAATTAGAAGGAACAAAAAAAAAATCCAGACATTTTAATATTTTAAAACCCCGGCAGGCGGTACATTGTTAGACAAACGGGGTGTCATTGTGTTGATTTTTTCCCCGTGCTCTCTTTCCTTTTTCCGCAGGTTTATTTATTTATTTCGGGCTCCTGCGGTGCGTTTTAACAAGGCTGTCGCTCTTTGAAGAGTTGGCCCGTCACATGGGATCAGCTGAACTCTGTGAGCCACACTCCCCACAGAATTATTGTGACTTAAGAGAAGATTCAACACACACACACACAGAGACACACAAGCAAGCACATACATAAACATTTGCATACACACTCAAAGCCCCCCCCCCCCCCCCCCACACACACACACACACACACACACAAATACACACGCCAGGAGGTAGAGTCATTAGAATAGGAAATGCATGAAAGGTGTGTATGTATGAGAGATGCCTCTCATTCCACTTATGTAAAGATTCTTTGCCCTACAGTGTAAAGAACATGCATTGTAAATATGAAGATCTAGACTGTGTGTTATCCAGGATTAAACCCACTCATTGTATAATACAGTTATAACTCACAGGCTAGATCATCATTTTTACAACGCATGTTGTAAGGGTATGATGTTGAAATGTCTATTCAAAATTCCATCTGACTGCGCAATCCACTGTCTCATCAGCCCAGCCAGGCAATTTATAAACTTGATATCCACCGTAAAAAGCATTAAGACATTATCTCCCATTTATTTTAGGGACTAGCATTTGGCTTTTAACAGCAGAGATTTGTATAAACCTTGCTGTCTGTCTCTCTGACATTTGCAACATTGTTTCAATATTGAAATTCGAACTCCAGCTGTCCCATAGTAGGCCTAATGAGCGTGTCGGGAGTTGGAATGAGACAGGCAGTCTGGCAGCTTTTCTCAGCCAGTCGAAATCATGAATCAGCATCATTTTTATGGATATATACAAAGAAATGCCAATAGAAAAACATGAAATGCAGCTGTCATTCCAGCTTCAGTTTCAAGTGATTGTGTTAGCTGTGTAGTTGGCTACTCGTCTGAACAGTGTGCTGGCGAGAGAGAAAATGTTCTATGCCAGGCGAAATCGAGCATCATTGTAATGGATGTACTGTATCCCCAAAAATGCACTAGAAAACAGCTAAAACAAATGCAAATGCATATACTTTGCTGTTATTCTGGCTGCACTGTTTGCTGTGACTGTGTTAGCAGATGTTGGCTAGTTAGCAAGCAAGTGATAAGAATGTTGCCAGCCATCATGGCAACAGAACATTTAGAACGAACGACTTCGTCACATCCATATATTTACAACAAAAAACTGGGTTGCGTCTCAGGCAACCGAACCGATAGAAAGAACGACCAGCCAGCTTGGGTAGCAACCCTAGATTTGTGTAGGGACAATATCTAGTTGAAGGATGAAATAGCAAAAAAAAAATAAATCAAAATAATGTGAAAATATGTCAACCATTATTTGAATATGTTGGTAACCCGTTGTATAAAAGTTACAATGCCCTCGAAGCCGGTGTTTGGAGGATATAATGAAGTTCTTTGAGAGACTAGTCAAGGATCATATCACCTTCACCTACCTGATACCCTAGACCCACTCCAATTTGCTTACCGCCACAATAGGTCCACAGACGACACAATCTCCATCACACTGGACACTGCCCTATCCCATCTGGACAAAGTAAATACCTATGCAAGAATGCTGTTTATTGACTACAGCTCAGCATTTAACACCATAGTACACTCCAGACTCGTCATTAAGTCAACTCAATCATCAAGTTTGCAGACGACACTACAGTGGTAGGCTTGATTACCAACAACAATGAGACAGCCTACAGGGAGGAGAGGGCCCTCGGAGTATGGTGTCAGGAAAATAACCTCTCAGGCCAAAAAGATCATCAAGGACAACAACAACCCGAGCCACTACCTGTTCCGATTTGGCCACAACCCCTAATGCTTCACTCAGTGAGCTGTTGGCCTGTCAGCCTGTCTGTCTCCATGTCAGCGTGTCTCATTAGACAGAACAGCAGCAGGGCCATGTCTGATCATCATTATGTTTGAGCTGAAGGGTCCTGCCTCAGTTAGATAGGGCAACGACTCTACCCCCATTCACCAAAAACAGGAACACTAAGAGACGTTTCATGACGTGGCCCCAACTCATTTGTCTGAGATTTTAAACATAATTATTTTTTAATTTCAGTAATCAATTATGAGTCTTGTCCAAAGGGCCTTGATTCAATTGAACCCACATTGCAGTGTTCACACACTAGGATACAAACAGCTTTTGAAATAGAGTTTCTATTGCACTTGTCTACATGTTTATTGCACATGCACTCGTACTTGTCTTTTCTTACTAGCGCTGATCTCACTGTGTGATCCAGTCCATGAGCAGAGTCTTATTTACATCGCTCCATTACTCAGATGGTGCTATGTAATATTAACGGAGACTCATATTAGTTGGGGAATGTCTGATTTCCCTTAACAGTCCTAACAGTTTCCTTCACACTAATGGCGAATCAGGGGCTAAAACAATCATCCTGCACCATGCGTTATAACTATAGAGAACCTTTAGCCACGCAGCATAGATCATATAATCCCTCCTTGTCTTTGTCTCTGTGGGTTTGACTGACTATATAGAGTCTACTGCACTGTATGTGTACCTATGTTGAACCCTTCAGAAAGTAAACTATATAAAGCAACTTGTTGAAAAGACAAAGTGGAGAAAGCAGAATACCCATTTGATACATCGAGTGGCTAAAATTGCCTATGCGATGAAAACTTCTGCTCCTTCAGTCAGCAGTTTTATCCCAGAAAGCTATTTCCGTCAACAGTATTTTATCCTATCAGCTTTTGTGTCTGCCGTTGACTCTGCCTCTGTGTGAATATACTGGTCCCCAAGGTCAATGCTACGGTATGACGTTCCTCTGCTGTTCAGCACTAGTACGCTAATCCATTGCTTGCTTCACATATGGCAACCCTAAAGGTTCTTCATAGAACCCTTTTTGTAGGGTTCTTTGATCAGAACCCCAGGGCCCGGTTGCATTGGTTGGTCATAACTGGGTCGTAGCATGACGTCCAATGGAAAATGCACTTTATGCCGGACCTAAATATGATAGCTGTTGCACCACCTGGGTGTAAGCCTTTCCGTAAGATACATCTAGTATGTTCTACGCCTAGTAGAGAGCAGGTGTGCGGTGTTAAAGTCGGGGACAATCTTCATCATTTTCAAAAGGATGTGGGTTTCATGTTCGTATTCAACCAACTTTATTCATGCTACACGAAAGCACGCCAAATGTACCAAACAAATAGATGAGCCACCCCCTCCACTTCTTCGCCCGGCATGATATCAAATATACAGATGGAGATTCAAAGAAAGATATTCACATACCAATCCTACCAATCCTCGACTTTGGCGATGTCATTTACAAAATAGCCTCCAATACCCTACTCAACAAATTGGATGCAGTCTATCACAGTGCAATCCGTTTTGTCACCAAAGCTCCATATACTACCCACCATTGCGACCTGTACGCTCTCGTTGGTTGGCCCTCGCTTCATACTCGTCGCCAAACCCACTGGCTCCATGTCATCTACAAGACCCTGCTAGGTAAAGTCCCCCCTTATCTCAGCTCGCTGGTCACCATAGCATCTCCCACCTGTAGCACACGCTCCAGCAGGTATATCTCTCTGGTCACCCCCAAAACCAATTCTTTCTTTGGCCACCTCTCTTTCCAGTTCTCTGCTGCCAATGACTGGAACGAACTACAAAAATCTCTGAAACTGGAAACACTTATCTCCCTCACTAGCTTTAAGCACCAACTGTCAGAGCAGCTCACAGATTACTGCACCTGTACATAGCCCACCTATAATTTAGCCCAAACAACTACCTCTTTCCCAACTGTATTTAATTAATGTATTTATTTTGCTCCTTTGCACCCCATTATTTTTATTTCTACTTTATTTCTACTTTGCACTTTCTTCCATTGCAAAACTACCATTCCAGTGTTTTACTTGATATATTGTATTTACCTTGCCACCATGGCCTTCTTTGCCTTTACCTCCCTTCTCACCTCATTTGCTCACATTGTATATATAGACTTGTTTATACTGTATTATTGACTGTATGTTTGTTTTACTCCATGTGTAACTCTGTGTCGTTGTATCTGTCGAACTGCTTTGCTTTATCTTGGCCAGGTCGCAATTGTAAATGAGAACTTGTTCTCAACTTGCCTACCTGGTTAAATAAAGGTAAAATAAAATAAAAATAAAAACATTGGTTGATTATCAGACAAGTCAAGGTCTTGTAGCCTATAGTCCATAGGGATTGTATGGAGGGCTTGTATATAGGCCACCTGTTACGCACGCCTCTGTGAAGAGGGAACGCAACACCCTGCTACAACTCAACTGCCCGTGAAGTGAAAGAGGTATGAGACTGTAGGTGCGAGTAAGGATGACAAAAGGCAGAGAATTGCACCGTTTACAAGGAATTTATTCCGTTACGCGGTCATTTTGGGGAAAAGGGTCTGGACGGAACCAAAACAAAGAAAGCAAATATCAAAGCCCCCTCTCCTGCCTTACCTGCCTACCCACTACTTACCTAACTTAGCGCACCACCTGGTGCGCTAACCAAAATACAGGGGGTGGTCCGCCCAGGTCTTACCTAGTGTGCCTAGACAGTGAATATACTACGGGTATGCCCACGGGCCTCTTGCCTAAGCACTCCCTAGGTGCCTTCCCCTTACCCCTTGGAAACAAATGAAACAGAATATTATAAACAATTTCACAAACACACTGAGAAACACAGGACATCAAATATGCTCTAACTGAGCAACAAACTCACACAGAACATACCAAAGCTGCTCCCATCTACAACTAACCTAGTACATACCAACTGCCTGAGAAACAACCAACATATGCTATAACCCTCAGCCATCAGCCTCCTCTTTCAGCAATCATCTCCTTCTGAGCAACAGAACACTGGTTTGTATAGCTTCAGCAGGAGTTGGAATTTGAAGACAGCAACGTCCTGACGAGGGGGCGGGGTCAGCTCTCCACTCATCAATGGGGGCCGACAAATCAGCTGCTTGGGGAGAATTTCAGGAAACCATCTCCTGAAACACACACTCAAATACACAAACTACCACACAGAAACTGGGGAACGTAACACTACCGTTGGGATAGCTAGGCTACGTGAGTGAAGAGCAAAATAATCCACTTTTTATACTAGGCTACAAAACATGCCAGCAGAATGTTCTTAACAGTGGCAATACAGTGCATTCGGCAATACAAGTATTCAGACCCCTTGACTTTCTCCACATTTTGTTACATTACAGCCTAATTATTTGCAAATGTATTAAAAATAAAAGTATTCAGACCCTTTACTCAGTACTTTGTTGAAGCACCGTTGGCAGCGATTACAGCCTCAAGTTTTCTTGGGTATGACGCTACAAGTTTGGCACACATATATTTGGGGAGTTTATCCCATTATTCTATGAAGATCCTCTCAAGCTCTGTCAGGTTGGATGGGGAGCGTCACTGCACAGCTATTATCAGGTGTCTCCAGACATGTTTGATCGTGTTCAAGTCCAGGCTCTTGCATTGTCTTGGCTGTGTGCTTATGGTCGTTGTCCTGTTGGAAGGTGAACCTTCGCCCCAATCTGAGGTCCTGAGAGCTCTGTTGGCAAACTCCGAGCAGGCTGTAATGTGTGTTTTACTTAGGAGTGGTTTCCTTCTGGCCACTCGAGGATAAATCAAATCAAATTTATTTAAATAGCCCTTCGTACATCAGCTGATATCTCAAAGTGCTGTACAAAAACCAAACCTAAAACCTCAAACAGCAAGCAATGCAGGTGTAGAAGCACTGTGGCTCGGACTTCCTAGAAAGGCCAAAACCTAGGAAGAAACCTAGAGAGGAACCAGGCTATGAGGGGTGGCCAGTCCTCTTCTGTCTGTGCCAGGTGGAGATTATAACAGAACATGGCCAAGATGTTCAAATGTTCATAAATGACCAGCATGGTCAAATAATAATAATCACAGGCAGAACAGTTGAAACTGGAGCAGCAGCACGGCCAGGTTGGACTGAGGAGTCATCATGCCAGGTAGTCCTGAGGCATGGTCCTAGTGCTCAGGTCCTCCGGGAGAGAGAAAGAAAGAGAGAATTAGAGAGAGCATACTTAAATTCACACAGGACACCGGATAAGACAGGAGAAGTACTCCAGATATAACAAACTGACCCTAGCCCCCCGACACATAAACTACTGCAGCATAAATACTGGAGGCTGAGACAGGAGGGGTCAGGAGACACTGTGGCCCCATCCGATGATACCCCCGGACAGGGCCAAACAGGAAGGATATAACTCCACCCACTTTGCCAAAGCACAGCCCCCACACCACTAGAGGGATATCTTCAACCACCAACTTACCATCCTGAGACAAGGCCGAGTATAGCCCACAAAGATCTCCGCCACTGCACAACCCAAGGGGGGGCGTCAACCCAGACAGGAAGATCACATCAGTTACTCAACCCACTCAAGTGACGCACCTCTCCTAGGGACGGCATGAAAGAGCACCAGTAAGCCAGTGACTCAGCCCCTGTAATAGGGTTAGAGGCAGAGATTTCCAGTGGAAAGAGGGGAACCGGCCAGGCAGAAACAGCAAGGGCGGTTTTTTGCTCCAGAGCCTTTCGGTTCATCTTCACACTCCTGGGCCAGACTACACTCAATCATATGACCCACCGAAGAGATGAGTCTTCAGTAAAGACTTAAAGGTTGAGACCGAGTCTGCGTCTCTCACATGGGTAGGCAGACCATTCCATAAAAATTGAGCTCTATAGGAGAAATCCCTGCCTTCAGCTGTTTGCTTAGACATTCTAGGGACAATTACGAGGCCTGCGTCTTGTGACCGTAGCGTACGTGTAGGTATGTACAGCAGGACCAAATCAGAGAGATAGGTAGGAGCAAGCCCATGTAATGCTTTGTAGGTTGCAAGTAAAACCTTGAAATCAGCCCTTGCCTTGACAGGAAGCCAGTGTAGGGAGGCTAGCACTGGAGTAATATGATCAAGTTTATTGGTTCTAGTCAGGATTCTAGCAGCCATATTTAGCACTAACAGAAGTTTATTTAGTGCTTTATCCGGGTAGATGGAAAGTAGCGCATTGCAGTAGTCAAACCTAGAAGTAACAAAAGCATGGATACATTTTTCTGCATAATTTTTGGACAGAAAGTTTCAGATTTTTGCAATGTTATGTAGATGGAAAAAAAGCTGTCCTTGAAACATTCTGGATATGTTCGTCAAAAGAGAGATCAGGGTCCAGAGTAATGCCGAGGTCCTTCACAGTTTTATTTGTGAAAGGCCTGATTGGTGGAGTGCTGCATAGATGGTTGTCTTTCTGGAAGATTTTCCAGCTGTATCCACTGAAATAACGGTGGGCATGCGAGGTTCAAGGCTCAAGGGCAGGGGGCACAGGATGGGCCGCAGAGCCGCGCACAGAAGACTGACCTAGCCCACGAATTTGGAGGGCAGATATTATTAAATATTAGCGCATTAGACCTCTCACTTAAGGCGTCACTCAAAAGTTATACTTAAATCCTAACTGGATCAACGAAAAATTTTATGAAGTGGACACATTTGTAAATCCGAAACTCTAAAAGTAATTGGAAAGGTAGTTACTAATTAATTGTGACATTGTGGTTACAATAAAGATGTAAGATGCTGTGTTTTTATTTACAGTAGTGATGGACAGCTGGTGGCATTTTGAAAAACAAGTTTTCGAAAATGTGTAGCCCAATTAGCAGGACAATAGACACTTTATAGCCCGGCTACCGTAGGTGTGAAAGTCACACCTTTCCAGTACTCCCCATCCCGCCCCATACTCCATCCTTCAGTTACCATTCAAAAACAAGCAGTTTATATTTTTCTTTAATGACATCGCGACCAAAGAGAACAGACGAAATGGACATCGTTTTCATCAAGCCAGCTTCTTTCTATGGTGCTACCCGTTCCAGGGTTAGGACCGTAACCACGAGAGGACTTGATAATGAGCCGGAGCTGAGAGGATCACCAAAACTACAAATATTTTGGTTTCAGTGCATTTAAAAAAAAATGTATATTGACTAGCAATGTGTAAGCATACTGTGTAATAAAATCTGTAATTAAATAAAGGTTAAATAAAACAATAAACACTTTTTTTTATTGTGTACTAAAAAACATGAATGTGTTTTTGCAGAGCATACAACCATGCTGACAACCATCCGTGGAGATCAGTGGACAAAGGGCTGGACAACGGGCCACACCGAAAAAAAACGTATGGTTGCCAAGAAAGTGGTTAGTTTTGATAGATTCCTAAAATGTGTTCGCAGCATTTGTCTGTTGGAGTCACTTTTAATTCTTAACTGATCTACCGTTTCTATCATAGGCCACTGTAATCGATGGGGCACAGGGCGGTACCATTCTGCTCATCTGATGAAGGTGCACATGGATCAGATTCAAACTTTGAAGACCGAGATCGAGTCATTGAAGGCAGAACAGCAGAAAGAGAAACATTATCTGAGGCCAGAGATACTGGTGACAGCTGATGCAGTGGTCCAGAGCCAGGCGGCATTGGTGGAGAGTCAGGCGGAGATTGACACGTTGAAGAGGGCGAGGAACGAGATGGAGTCATGAGCCATGCCAGACACACCTGTGAGCTCTGGAACTCCACCTCCGACAGGCAGAGTCAAAAAACCTGGCGGGTTCATCAGGTCGTCGGTTCACCCTGACATTTCCATTCCTCTTATGACAACAGAACTTGACCAACTGCTCACCAGACACAGCAAGGGCCGTCCGGACCATTATGTTGTTCTACTATAGCCTAATAAACAAATGCAGGTGGCTTATATCTTCAAAATGCTTTAAATGCTTTATTATCCAAATGTAAAAGCATATACTGTACGGTACTGTATTTCTTCATCAGCATCAGCAGTATGTAGCTGGACAATAGACTTCCTAGAAGGAGGGTAGGGGGATAATTTAATTGTCAAATGTATTTCTTAGTTAGGTCGGCAGTTTCACAACCGGCCGTGATTGGTTGCAATTTCAGTTTAATTCACCAGAAAAGACAAAACAAATAATACAACAAAAAGTATTATTATTATTTTTATTATTTATTACATCTGACAGTGATTGTCAGGGCAACGCACAATTGTCCCAGCATTTCTCTCCCTTTAAAAACACAATTGGCCATTACAAATATTATTTCAGCCTTTATTCAGATTACAATCGCTCACTTTCAATTTTTTGGAAAACAAAATAACCTCCAAAATATCGACACCTACATAAAGCTGAGTGACTCACTCATTCATGGCTTTGGATCAAAATACATAAGTGACAACATTCTTTCTGATAGTCTTTAATAAATACATGTTTTGGTTTTTCTGACCTGGACACCTGTATTTTGATACTTTGTGGATGGGGCGCAGGGCAAAATGAGTTGCTACCGATGCAGGTCCGATACCCGTGCCATCCGTCACCATGAGATACATCAGTCAGCTTTTGGTTTTAATTTAGTATCCTCTATATGTAATTATTGGCGGAGTGTCACATCATATTTTTCGATATACTGTAGGCGACATGAGTCTCACTAGTGTTGAGTAATATGCGGTTAAAAGTGGTGTAGGTGTTGTTTATATTTAAAGAGCATATTGAAGTTAGAAGCAATATCCTAGAACTATTTGAGCACAGTTTCACACTGCTCTGAGACAAGCATGGGGACTGGTCTTGATAAATCAATGAGATATTTATTTTCCCTGAATCTCCGTTTGGGTATTGGTTAGACTACAATTACACAATTAGGGTGTCGAAATGTTATGCTCTTAGTGTAACCTTTATTTAACTAGGTAAGTCAGTTAAGAACAAATTCTTATTTACAAGGACAACCTACTCCTTCCTCCCCATTGGGGAATCGAACCCCAGGCTCCTGCGTGGTACAGTACTGTAGCCTACGCCCGGCTGTCACTTTGTACAGCGCCATGTTTCTATTCCATCCTAATGGAAACCCAGAAGGTTTTTTTTAAAGGATGAACCACTGTACCTGAGCTCAATTTCTAGTCTCATAGCAAAGGGTCTTAATATTTATGAAAATAAGGTATTTCTGTTTTTAATTTCAAATTATAAATTTGCAAACGTCTAAAAACCTGTTTTCCCCATTGTCATTATGTGGTATTGTCACGCTCGCTATCCTCAAACTCCCTGTCATAAATCGACCAAGGCCCAGCGTGCATGTAGTTACACATCTTTTAATGAAAGTGAAACCGAAACAACCAAAAAACAAGCAGGTAAACAGCAAAGAGCGTGACACAACCGAGGTGCACACAAACACACACGGAAAAATAATTACCCACAAAACACAGGTGGGAAAAGGCTACCTAAGTATGGTTCTCAATCAGAGACAACGATAGACAGCTGCCTCTGATCGAGAACCACACCCGGCCAAACACATAGAAATAGAAAATCATAGAACATAGAACATAGACTGCCCACCCAAATCACATCCTGACCAAGCCAAAGTAGAGACATAAAACGCTCTCTACATTCAGGGCGTGACAGGTATTGTGTGAAGATTTGATGAGGGGAATTAATTTGTTTATCCTTTTTAGAATAAGTATCACTACTCAGGATAAGACCCAGATGCAGACACAGGAGGCAGTTCTCAGATTATTTATTGTAAACACAGGGCAGTCAAAGGGCAGGTCGAGGACAGACAGGGGTTCGTGATCAGGTCAGAGTTAGACAGGTACAGGATGGCAGGCAGGCTCTGGTCAGGGTAGGCAGAATAGTCAGAAACGGGAAAACTAGGAAATAGAACTTGAGAAAAAGGAAGACGGGAAAGCACACTGGTAAGACCTGACAAGACAAGACAAACTGGCAACAGACAAACAGAGAACACAGGTATAAATGCACTGGGGATAATAGGGGAAGATGGGCAACACCTGGAGGGGGGTGGAGACAAGCACAAACACAGTTGAAACAGATCAGGGTGTGACAATAAGTCTGGAAAGTAACAAAATGTGTAAAAGGGGAAAGGGTCTGAATACTTTCCGAATGCACTGTATATGACCAAAGTAGACTAAAGATTATCGTCACTCACCTCAATATAGCAAATTATTCTAGCCTAATTGTAACCAAACATCCAAACGGAGATTCAGTATCCCCACGCTTGTCTTAAAGCAGGGCAATGGCGCTACCCCAATCAAAATGGCTCATAAGTAGGTACAACAGCCTCAAAGTAACTGTAAGTGACTATTTCTACAATTTATCTTCTTAAAATGTGATTTTAAACCTACCCCTAACCCTAACCCTAAGCTTAACCACACTGCTAACCTTATGCCTAACCCAACATAGCCAATTTTGAATATGTGGCAGTGCTATCTAGTAGAAACCATCAAAACGGTGCTGAAATTATAGTCGAGCAGCTAATGCTTTAAATTATTTAAAATTGTTGGATGACTAGGCGAGTTTCAGTTAGCGACAATTTGATACATTAGCCTTCTTTATTACAATATTGTCGTCATTCAGTGATATTCATTCCCACAGTTATTATTTATGGACCGATCCGGGTTTTAAGAAAACCTGCATGCATAGTGGTGAGCTTTGTGAAGTGACATTCCTTGCAAAGTTTACTGCCACGAGGATGGTAACAGCTTAGTAACGGGTGCTGCCTATCAACCATCATCATGAAGCATAACATCTCATGAATGCACATTGCGTACGTCGGATTTAGCTATGACTAGTCTTATTTTTGGTTGGTGCCACAGACATACATTCTGATCCCAAAGTCGGATGTAACTACAACCGACCTAGCATGTAAGAGTAACTGGTGTAACCGGCTCCAGGGCTTCTTCTTCACTGAGCCAACATTTGCTCCATATAGAACCCTTGAGTGCCATATATGAAGCATTTATAGAACCCATTTTGGTTTTATAAGAGTAGAACAAATCAAGTGTTGGCAAGAATTTTAACCTCATCAAAACGGAAAAGCATTGTCTCTTCGATTGTGTTTCTGTTCAAATGATGTTAGAATGCTGTGTAAAATGCAGTGAGGACAAATATGCTTCGTGTGGCAATGTTTGAAATCATCCATGAGCAGGCACATTAAAAAGCCTTTTCTGATCCATTAAGGAATCCAAACATGAACATAAAAGTCCAGTAGAGTAATGAAGCATATGAATCTAAAACAAACAACAACGAAACGCCAGACAGACTCATTTCTTAGAGTTTATTGACCTCCATCTCCACAGTACAGACTCAATGATATCCTATATAAAAACATACCGCACAAATTGGGAAAATTCTCAGGTTGTTAATGGCATTACATTTAGTTACAAGAAAACAATATATGAACGCAATTTCTTATGTCCACCATGCAACCAATAATGAATCCACCATCTTCATAAATAAATACACTGAGTGTTCGAAACATTAAAACCACCTTCCAAATATTGAGTTGCACCCCACCCCCTTGGACTCTACAAGGTGTTGAACGCGTTCCACATGGATGCTGGCTCATGTTGACTGCAATGCTTCCCACAGTTGTGTCAAGTTTGCTGGATGTCTTTTGGGTGGTGGACCATTCTTGATACAAACCGGAAACTACTGAGTGTGAAAAACCCAGCAGCATTGCAGTTTTTGAGACACTCAAACTGGTATCTACCACCACACCCCGTTCAAAGGCACATACAGTCAATATTTTGACTTGCCCATTCACCCTCTGAATGGCACACTTACACAATCCATGTCTCAAGGCTTAAATATCCTTCTTTAATTTTAACCTGTCTCCTCCCTTCAGCTACACTGATTAATGTGGATTTAACAAGTACCATCAACAAGGGATCATAGCTTTCACCTGGATTCACCTGGTCAGTCGATGTCATAGAAAGCAGGTGTTCTTAATGTTTTATAGACTCAGTGTATGTTTGGAAAAACATTCCATAAGTCTCTCCTATAACTGAACATATAAGCAATCTCTGTACAATAATTGAATATTGAGCTCTGTATTAATTTGTGTGGCCTGTGTTCTCTCTCGTACAGTAAATCCATAATCCCTGTGAAAACAGTTTCAGATGCAGGAGCCCCCCATGAGCTGCCGGAGACCTACAAACGTCTTCCCCATCGGCGAAAGCAGCACATCTCATTAGTTAAATATGTTGTGAGCATATTGATTAGAGGCATTTCATTTACCTCTTCACACTAACGAGGGAGAACCTTAAGGTAAGAGACAGGGAGAACGACGAGAGGGAGACGTGGGGAGAAACCTGATAGTAAAGGAGAGGAGAAAGGAATGAAGAATGGATCATAGGGTGAAACAGAAAACCGAGCCATCTAAATAAAGAGATGAGATATCAAGGCATGTTGGGGACAGACTAAATGGGGAGGGGGGAAAAAAGACTTAGAAGACTAAAATAATATTTCAATCTCATCCTTATATGAGACATCTCTCAAATAAATCTCAGAGGAACCCTAAAGACTGAAGCTGTCTGTCTTAACTAACCAATTCAGAAAATTCTGACTGTTCCTATTTGAGATTCCTGTTATTTTCTTCGGTATGCTAAGATAATATTCTTGAGAGGTCATTTGAATGCGATGCGCCCTACATTTACATGCTGTAAGCCGCATCGCCCCATCATAAATTAGGCATGCCCATTTCCAACATTTCCATAATAACTCTGAAAATAACCTTCCAAGTGCACGCACTTCCTGCTTTGTTAAGTCACTAAGCCCTTAATGAGAAACTGGCACCAATCGTCCCCGACCTTACTTCCCCTTTATATGTTTTGCAGTCAACAATTGCCACTGTCAACATTCACCATAGTCAAGGGTGGCCGTAAGAAAACATTCCCTCGCGGACAGACGGAAGAAATGTTGATTGTGACTGCTCTCCTTCCCAACTTTTTTAAGTTGCCACTAATCAACAAGGGGCTGTGGAGGTTGCAGCCCAGGGGATGCCCGTAGCTATTTTCCAATTAGTGTCACTAGAAAGACAAATAAGACTTCTACACAGTGCTCAGAGAGGGTGGAGAGAGAGGGGAGAGAGATGGTGGAGAGAGAGGGGGGAAAGAGAGGAGAGAGAGGGGGATAGAGTGGAGAGAGAGGGGGAGAGAGAGGAGAGAGAGAGGAGAGAGGGGGGGGAGAGAGGAGAGAGAGGGGGAGAGGGGGACAGAGTGGGGAGAGAGAGGAGAGAGTGGAGAGAGAGGGGGGGAGAGAGGAGAGAGAGAGGAGCGAGTGGGGGAGAGAGGAGAGAGAGGGGGAGAGGGGGACAGAGTGGGGAGAGAGGGGAGAGAGTGGAGAGAGAGGGGGGGAGAGAGGAGAGAGAGAGGAGCGAGTGGGGGAGAGAGGAGAGAGAGGGGGAGAGGGGGACAGAGTGGGGAGAGAGGGGCTGGGTTATTTTTTTTCTGGGGGAACAGATTAAACGATTGTGACAGCAATTTCAAATAAACAAAATTTTCAGGCACAGACAGACAGATAGACAGTGTTGCCCGGGTCTGTCTCGGCTCAGAGAGTAGTCATTCATTACTCTGGCAGTGGAATTGATACAGAAACAGACGGAGAGTTGGCTCTGCAGTACAATTAGCTCTGGCTTGTTCTGTATGCTGTGTCAGACTAGTAGCCTCCCCTTTCCGCCAAAGCTGCTTCCCGAGTTCAAACTCTCCATTGGCTCTGAGACTAGTCTAGCATCAACCAATCAACCAAAATGTCTGGTCCAGAACATAAAACATCAAAGAATCAATTTCTGACCTAAAATATTGCTCTTAATGTCCACGTGGCATTGTTCAGACAGTGACCATCTCTGTCAGACAGGCAAGAGATTACACTGCAATATTCAATAAACAGAAAACAACGTACAATTCTCAGCTGCTGTAATTCTCTGCAAAGTTATGCTGCGCTGCAATCTTGTCAAGAATATAAAATATTTTAAAAACTTTTATTGCTGAGAGAAAGAAAAAAAAGGTAGAGAGCTGTTTCTTGAAGTCTGTGTAACATCATCCCTATCTCTCTCGTCCCCACCCATCACGGCATGCATTAGCCATGCCTTGTGGCCTCTCTACATCTACTGAGAATATTTGAAGGAGCAGGAATCCATCAAGAGTAATGGTATTGCTGTATGCCCCCAGGGCAGTCATCTTTAATCCTTACCCATCATGCTTCTGCCATAAAGTATGCAATCACGGCCCCATTCGCCCGCAACAGGCAAAGCAAGTCCTTCCTCAGCCAGAGAGCGTGTGGTCTTACTTCATGCTCTATTTAAGAGGGAATCACAGCTTTACTTCAGATTTATTTCTCTCTCTCTCTCTCTTTCCCTCACGTCTTTAATTATTTGATTAGATTTTTTTTACCTTAACCAGATGTGTCAGCTCCCTCATCTCTCCACTGCTCTCCACGCTCCCTCTCTCTTCCACTTTGTCTCCTCCCCTCGGCAGCTGTTCCCTTCCCTCGCTCGCCCTCCCGGCTCACTCCACTCAGTGGGTTTGGAACATCGAATAACAATGAACCGAACACACTACACTACAGCACAACATCAAGCAGCACTACACACCACACGGCAACACAACACAGCACTACCCTCGAACATGCAAACAACAACCAGCATCAACCACCAGTGAACAGTGATCAACAGTAACCATCCGCACAGCTCTTCTTAGCCAGTTTAACTTTGACCTCCACAAAGACAAATACTGTACACACAATGTAACTAAAACAGAAGCGACTGTGAAGTAACTTGTTGTCAGTGTTAAATGTATTTCATCCAGGGTAGGGTAATAGATACTAATAGTAAAATGAAGAAATATATAATAAAATTGCTAAGCTATGGGGGCTCATCCTCCTCCATCCTAGTATTCTAATATGACAGTAATGACACATTGTCAACCATTTAATACCAATCACATAGTTCTAACATGGAAGCTTAAGCACATTTGGGTTTATGATCACCCACACCCGCTAAACTTATTCTCACTTTGAAATGCAAATCCATGAGTGATTTGAATATGAAGTGCCTTTCATATTTGAATGTCAGTAGTCTGGGATTTTTTTGACTGCATCTTACTAACACACTAAAATGTCTGTCATTTCTCGTCCCCCTGCCTGCTGTAAAAAAAAAAAAACATTTAAAAAATGTATGTCGACAAACAGAAACTTTTTGAGTGTGCAAACACTCGTCATGTTTTGACGACATGCTGTATATTACAGGAGATAAGGGCCGACCTTGGAAGGAACTAGTACAAGTCAAAGAAGACGTGAGTGAATCAACAACATGTGTACACACATGACTAAAAGCAGACAAATATTGCATTTTATTGATAACATACTGTGTGTGTTTTTTCTGGGGGGGGGTTATTGACACACCGAGATTGACTGCAAAAATAACAAAAGGCGAAGAAAAAAAAATCCCACACTGTCGATAATCTTGTTTTCGACTTGAGTGATAGGCAAGGATTTCACAGTAGCTCAATGTGTTTTTGACGGTTTAGCCTTTATAGAGAAATTGGATTTCTTATTCTAATCTGTCGTGGTTATAAACTAACCATTTCTCTCGCTCTCCTCTCAGCTCATTCACAGGATCCGACGTCAAGCAGATACAAAACGCATCCTTCGGATCTACAAGCACTGGTGGCCTTCAATTAAGATACCAGCGCATAAGGAGCACAATGCGAGCAGCGCTGGTACAAATGGCTATTATGGGGGTGCGAGGCGTTTGTTAATCCAATTTAAGCCTGTTTGTCTAACAGAAGCCCTGCATGCACCGTTCTAACGGGGAGCAGTCTGAGGCGAGACAGCAAGACAGCTCTGCTCTCTAACTTGTCTGGAAGTTAACAAGGAGGGCTTTTCAAAGGGATGAGTAAACAGTAGAGAACAGAGGGAACGAGGGAGACAGGAGCAGAAGACAGAGGGAGGGATCAGGTGGGCTCGACAGGGCCGTGAAAGGTTTTGCCTCGACCCTGATTAAAAGAGGGATCTGTGTCCTGACCGTTTTAATACAGAGTCACATTATGTAAATCCCCCTCGGTAGAATCCCACAGATTTGTAACTGTTTTGTAAAACCAGTTTCATTTGGACTCCTCGGATTGACTTCAATAGGTTTTCACTCCCCTTTTGCTTACTTTCCTTTGCATGCAAGAGAGGGGATGGTCTTCCTCTATGTCCCTCACAAGCTACAAAAGTCGTTAGAAGCTAAGGGGTTCTTCTACATAGAAGATCATAGGAAATCCCAGGACATAGTGTCTATACTACTGTAATAAGCTCACATAGTTGCTGTCACAAACTCCAAATCCCACAGTTGTCATTGACTAGTTGGATATTCATTTCCCACTGAGCAAACAATTTATGTTCTTTCAGCATTCATTTGAATGTCATTTTTATCAGGTTTTTGCTTTGCAGACCTTATTTGTTGTTGTTAACAACTGTCAATAAAAGTATTGAATGCAATGCAATGTCAAATAGTTTTGTGTTGTACTTGTAGCCCTGGTTGTCCTGAAAATAAAATGGTAAAACACTTCATTGTGAAGCTAAATATGAGGGCTGGACATGCAGATAAATGAAAGTCAGAAAAATGGCAAGTCAATGTTTGCCTGTGTCTCAGGACTGATAGTGGGAACAAGACACAAGGTTACTGGAAAACAACAGTTTCCCCAACCCTGGTCCTTGAGTACCCCCAACAGTACACCTGATTCAACTTGTCAACTAATCATCAAGACCTCAAGGAGTTGAATGAGGTGTGTTTGTCCAGGGCTTCAAGGAAACTGTTTACTGTTGGGGGTACTGGAGGACCAGGGTTGGGAAACACCGCTCTAGATGTGCAGTCTGCTCCATTCTCTCTCATGTATCTCTTATCACAGATATCTTCCCCCTCTCCCATGCTGTCTTCCTCCACCTCCACCTCCGCTCCTAGTGTCTGTCTAACTCCAAGCCAACCTAATTGACAGCCTGGCCTGCAAAATCACACTGTTGCCCCCACTAGCCATCCCCAGATCAAACCCTCTATCAGACAGCTCCTACACTACAGCTGCCATGCTTACAGAGTTGTAGATGAAACTTCCCTGTGAATGCAGCCTAGCTGGACGTCACTCGGAAGGCAAAGGGATGGAGTGGTGGACGGACTGTTTAACGATGTGGTAGCGCTGAGACTCGACCTCCACCCTGAAGTGTCAAAATACTTTCATCTCATCACAGGCCCTCGCTTAGCTCTAACCCTATCTCTGTATCTCTCACACACAGGCAAGCACGCACACACACACACACACACACACACGCACACACGCACACACGCACACACACACACACACGCACGCACGCACACACACACACACACACACACACACACACACACACACACACACACACACACACACACACACACACACACACACACACACACACACACACACACACACACACACACACACACACACACACACACACACACAGTGCAGACAATTACAAATGTACACACACTCCTACTTCCATACCCTCCCACTCTGCTCCTTCAGAAATGTCTACTTTGAGTTCTGAGATCTGTTTCTTTCTGTCTGTTCTCTGTAAGTTTCCTCGCTCCACGGTTCCCTCCTGTTTCGCCCACAGCCTCATCTTTTCCTGTATGTTTTGGACTGAGATGAGAGAGAGTACAACCATATGTGCTGTAAGACTTCTCTCTGCCTAGGCCGATTGTGAAGAATGACATTCAAATGTCATGATTCTTTTTGCTGGTAAAATGGTGCCATTAACGTTAGCTCTATCTTTCAGAAACCGATGATAGGAGTGTTGTAATTGCCAGTGCTTGAAATAACAACACAATCGGCACTCATACATGATATCATAACAATAGCAGGTATTCATATTCATATGGGGCGGCAGGTAGCCTAAGGGTTAGAGTGTTGAACTAATAACTGAAATGTTGCAAGATCAAATCCCCGCGCTGACAAGGTAAAAATCTGTTGTCCTGTCCCTGACACAAGGCAGTTAACCGACTGCTGTCATTGAAAATAAGAATTGTTCTTATTTTAACTGACTTGGATAGTTAAATAAAGGTAAATATATATATATATATATATATATATATATGTATGCTCTAAAACCAGTGGAATCCACAACATTTAGTGTTGGACTCCATATTTTCCCTGGAAGGAATGGGAGCTTGATTTACCCATTATTGCCATAGATCATTTTCTCACTCCACTCCATACAAACCATTTTAAATGGTTTCCCCTACCTATATATTCCCCCTCTCTCACACAAATGGATCTCCCAGCCAAGAAAGTTTGGACAGGTCCCAGTCTCAGCTTAAGATCCACCATGGTCTTCTACAGTCATGGAAATGGAGACAATCCCATGATATTAGCCCAAACACACACTAACACGCACGCACGCATACACACACACACACACGCACACACGCACACACACACACACACACACACACACACACACACACACACACACACACACACACACACACACACACACACACAAGCAAATACACGCTTATGCACACATACACATACATATACACACACGCACATGCACACACACACACACGCACACGCACACGCACTAGACTAGCACCACTGCTAGTGGGGATTTGGGAGGGAAGGGCAAAGACTATTTGACTTTAGGGAGCTAAATTAGTCTTAAAATCAGTATTCCCCAGAGGTGACAAGTTAATAAACTGCTGGGGACTCGTAGTGATATTTTATGTTAGGATGAGAGAGCCTATATTGTACTTTTTCAGTGTGTGCAAACAACTATTGTTATCTTGTCTGAACAGGTTATGATGTGTCTTCAGTATATTTGGTACTTGCAGGGTTGGGGAGTAACGGATTACATGTAATCCATTACATGTACGGGATTGCAAAAAAAAAAAAAGTTGGAAACTGTAATCCATTACGTTACTAGCGATAATATTGTAATCAGATTACAGATACTTTTGAAAAACGATATGATTACTTTGAGGATTACTTTTAAATTCAGAAAGTATATTTGCGATATGGTCTTCTCTGTTTTATCAATGACAATCAAATAAGCATTGAAAAAAGGTGCTAGTTTAAGTTAGTTCCTGAAGGAGTCTGTCCACAAGTCAGAAACCACTATGATGACACACCAAATGGGTTTGATGGAGTGTGGGAAAATAGCAGGATTTGGGGTTTTGTAGGCTACAGTCCAAGCTATGTGTTCCAATAATGCGACTGCTGTCCAACTTGTATAAATGCTTGGACGTACGGATAACAGCATTGGTGTAGTCTACGGTGATACAGATATCACTTATTATTGATATCTACATAGCACACTGATGTGAATCACACTGCTGCTCTCTCATTTAGCTATTTGAGCTTTATGGGTTGTGGTTGTTGTGGATGGCTGTTTACAAATATAAATGTGTATTTGAGCCCAAAAATAGTTGAATTCAAGAAGTTTAATCATTGTTTTGGAAACCAGTGAACAGACAGTGAAAAATACGTTCTTGTAACAGCTGCATAGTGCGGATCCCAGCCTATGGAATACAAGTGTTGTTTTTTTATTGCTCAATCTAATCCATGTTGATGATTTTTTTTTTTTGTCATAGGCCTAATGGACACATGCTCAATTTCGCGCAGATTTGATAGACTTAAAGAGACAATCTGTAGTTGCTACATCCATGTTTGGACCACCACAGGAATGGAAAAAACTGTGACCTCTGCTGCAGAGGATAAGTTCATTAGAGTTACCAGCCTTAGAAAGTGCAGACAAAATGAGTACTTCACAGAGTTCAAGTAACAGACACATCTCAACATCGACTGTTCAGAGGAGACAGTGTGAATCAGGCCTTCGTGGTCAAATTTCTGCAAAGAAACATTTACTTAAAGGACACCTTTAATAAAGGACACCAATAAAAAGAAGAGACTTGATTGGGCCAAGAAACACAAGCAATGGACATTAAACCGGTGGAAATCTGTCCTTTGGTCTGTTGAGTCCAAATTTGAGATTTTTGGTTCCAACCTCCGTGTCTTTATGAGACGCATAATAGAGGAACGGATGTGGTTCCCACCATGAAGCATGGAAGAGGAGGAGTAATGGTGTGGGGGTGCTTTGCTGGTGACACTGTCAGTGATTTTTTTAGAATTCAAAGCACACTTAACCAGCATGGCTACCACAGCATTCTGCAGCGTTATGCCATCCCATCTGATTTGCGCTTAGTGGGACTATCATTTGTTTTTCAACAGGACAATGACCCAAAACACACCTCCAGGCTGTGTAAGGGCTATTTTACTAAGAAGGAGAGTGATGGAGTGCTGCATCAGACTATCTGCCATCCACAATCCAATTGAGATGGTTTGGAATAAGTTGGTTCTCAGAGTGAAGGAAAAGCAGCCAACAAGTGCTCAGCATATGTGGGAACTCCTTCAAGAGAGTTGGAAAAGCATTCCTCATGAAGCTGGTTGAGAGAATGCCAAGAGTGTGCAAAGCTGTCATCAAGGCAAACGGTGTTTACTTTGAATAATCTAAAATCTAAAATGTATTTCAATTTGTTTCTTCACTTTTATGTTTACTACATGATTCCATATGTGTTATTTCATAGATTTGATGTCTTCACTATTATTCTACAAAGTAGAACATAGTAAAAATAAAGAAAAACCCTGGAATCAGTGGGTGTGTCTAAACTCTTGACTTGTGCTGTTTATCCATTGATTTTTGAAGAATATAACTTTTAAATGCCTCATGAGCTCAGTTCAAATGTCACACTCCATAAGAACCCAAAATATAATATTTGTAAACATTGCAAATGTAAACTAAAACTGTATATTCTCACACGGTTAAAACTGTAATTTTGATATCATGGATGGTCAGTCCTTGCATCCATAACTATGTCTATTCATCTGAGAGTGGTTACATTTCTCCAGGCCCATCACTCAGCTTTTTACCAAAACGGAGGCTGGGCAGCCATTTTGTTATTGTTTCATCTGTGGATTTGCCCTTTAAACAGCTGCATAATTATCAATATATCAAAGTGTTACCAACAAAAAGGTGAACAATGGTCCCATAGCTAATGCAGCATATTGCATTCATTTATCACATGTAAATAACACTTTTCAGTCGTGCTCAAAGCATGCCATTCTATGAGCACAGCATTTTGTTTTTTTAAACTCAATGAACCTAATCAGTCCTCCATGACAACAAAATCATAAACAACAGAGTAGGGCTGGCTAATAAGTCTTTAGTTTTCGGTTTATGCTCATGCAAAAATATTTGGCTAACCTATACTTCCATATTTCCAAGTCCTATTCTTGAAGATCAAGGGGTATAACATTTATTGGAATGACTGGAATTCTGATAGGATTTGGTGTTTGATGTGAAGATATAATTTAATTAATATTAATATATGTAGTAGAAAGCGATACATAACCAACCCATAAAGTAAAGTAAACATCCATATATGGCCAGCTATGTAAACTTTAACATTGATTTATCCTGCAATATATGTTGTTAGATTGGTAACTTACATTTTTGTCTTCTTCTAAGGCCTCTTAAGTGGAAAGTAATCTAAAAGTAACGGAATGTAATCAGATTATGTTTCTGAGTTTGGGTAATCCAAAGGTTACATTACTGATGACAATTTTGGACAGGTAACTAGTAACTGTAACAGATTACATTTATAAAGTAACCTACCCAACACTGGGTACATGCAACGTCCCCCGTCCTCACTTTTCTTCAGTTGCATGTGTTGTTGGTTCACAATACCAATCAGTGTGTCACTTTCCACCTTGTGACAACCGCACCAACCAAACAACCAGCAACGTCAATAGAATCATCCCTCCTTAACAAACGAGTTAGCCAAAGCATACGATATGGTTCTCAGATGTGTTTTCCATGAGGTTTAGTGGTGTGACTGTGACAGGCCAGGTATCTGTCTACATCAGTATGTATGGGACTTCACCTCAACCTGGCCCTCAGATTGGCAGGCTTTCTGCCAGACCGATCCAGACATGTCACCTCACCTCATTAAACAGACGGACCGGTGAGAGCTCTGAGACTGGAGAGACGAAGGGACAACTGTCAGTGTGTGTGTCACTGTCACGCTGCCCTGGCCGTCCTGTCACCAACAAAGACATACCTCCCTGGCACCTCTCCTGTCCACCCCCTATACAGAAGCCAACTAGACAGACACCTGGACACAGAAGGTAACACACGTCAAACCTGCGTAATGTCTGTTGACTGAATCTTCCAAAAATTGGCCACGCCATGGATGGACAGAAGAAGTTAACAGAAAGGCAACAGGGAGAGAAATTGGGCCAGAACAATAACAACAAACTTTTTGTGTTGTCGTCAAACAGGACGAAGCTCATCTCACAGAGCAGGGTTGTCAGACAGCAGCTGCTACGGCTCTGGCCAGTCTGGGCGGAGGCTCTTTGGCCGTATAAATTGCATATGGTGGCGTTGCGGAGAGCTGCGGAGAAGAAGACTCGGGGCTGGAGAATTGCTTTTAGCAGTCTGAGGTTAATGAGTAAAGGCAGTGAGGCATTGCTGTGTGGTTGACTTGTCATATAACTTTTCTCCAACACATAGCTATCCGTGCATGCCTGGAACTACAGAACATAGCGTTCTTCTTCTTCCACGTTGTCTTCTTTTTACACCACTTTGCTTATTTTGACTCCTGCCTTATTAAATTAAGGCTACATTAACAGGCTGGCTGTGGAGACCCTTATAGAGACTGTCTCTTTCAGGCTATATTATCTGGCTGGCTGTGGAGAACCTTATGGAGACTGTCTCTTTCAGGCTATATTATCTGGCTGGCTGTTACCCTAGTCTCTGCTGGATATCACGTAATGTCTGATCGGTTACAGTACACATTGCTCTGCTATAGGGCTTCTGGCAGAAGAAACAACAACAGGAACGAGCACCACAGCCCAGTGAGGGAGTCAGTGTGGCTATGGCACCTTTGAAGCACATATGATTCACCACTGAGATATAGCATGAATGCATAACACACACACACACACACACACACACACACACACACACACACACACACACACACACAGTCAGATCACAAACAAGTCCTCCTCTCAGTTTGGCTCCCACAGTTGGGAGGTTGACAAGTCTCCAATTTGTCTGGGCTGTGCACCTCTACACCTCAAGTTTTTTGGGATCCCGGTGAGCTGAGAATCAAGGGTATGCCTTTAATTATAAGGCTAAACAGGAGTGATGTGCTTGGAGGGACCGGACACACATTCAAGTCCAGAAGGAGTGGAAAGTGTGGAAGGCTGTTTGTGGCTGAGTGCATGTTTTGATATCTCCTGATGAGTCTGTTTGCCAGAGGCCTACAGTACAGGCTCATTGAGCCTGAGACAAGAGGCCTACAGTGCAGCCTCAATGAGCCTGAGACAAGAGGCCTACAGTACAGCCTCATTGAGTCTGAGACAAGAGGCCTACAGTACAGCCTCATTGAGTCTGAGACAAGAGGCCTACAGTACAGCCTCATTGAGCCTGAGACAAGAGGCCTACAGTACAGCCTCATTGAGTCTGAGACAAGAGGCCTACAGTACAGCCTCATTGAGTCTGAGACAAGAGGCCTACAGTACAGCCTCATTGAGTCTGAGACAAGAGGCCTACAGTACAGCCTCATTGAGCCTGAGACAAGAGGCCTACAGTACAGCCTCAATGAGTCTGAGACAAGAGGCCTACAGTGCAGCCTCATTGATCCTGAGACAAGAGGCCTACAGTACAGCCTCATTGAGCCTAACCTGTAACTAAAGCCAATGATACAGAGATATGTGATATGACAAATAAGAAAAACATCAGAATCATCCATATGCAGCAGGTAGCCTGTTGGGGGGTGACAGATAACCTAATGGTCAGAGCGTTGGGCCCGTAGCCAGAAGGTTGCTAGATCAAATCCCCGAGCTGACAAGGTAAAAATCTGTCTTTCTGCCCCCGAGCAAGGCAGTTAACCCACTGTTCCTAGGCCATCATCCTAAATAAGAATTTGTTCTTAACTGACTTGCCTAGTTAAATAAAGGTTCAACAAACAAACAATAATAATAGACAGTATTTACAGCTTTCTGAAGAAAACTCAAATCACATGAATATCCTCAGACTGAATGTTCAAACTGTCATATTAATAGAACCTTTTAATAAATTAAAATCAAATGATGTAACGACAGATACCCTCAAAGACATGCCACGTTCGCCTCGCTGATAGAAGCATCACATCTCCGCTCGATGACAGTGCTTTGTAAGCATGTTGTCACGTCCAATCAGCCTCTCATTACGACTCTCTCCCCTGTGCTTGGTGACATCCTTAATGATAGCTTTCACTTCCTGGTTGAATGGATCAGATGGTGAGGCTGAAGACGGCAGTTGTACTATTAATGACTTCAGGAGTTTGTTTTTTGATCACATCTCCTATCCTGGTGACATTGCTGATCGTTAGCGTGCTGCGCACAGTGATGCTAATTCTCCCTGATGGTCCCTTCCTCGTAGCTTCATCATTACCGGATTATGCCAATCGTTAAGTCTAATGAGTCGTAGAGTAAAGTGAGCTTCACAACATGATTTGCCAAAATTCAGTAAACATACATTATTTTTTACTTCACTCTCAGGTGGGGGGACTTTTCTTGTTTGTTTCTGTAGATAGTTAGACACACAACAGCATTGGCGTATTTCCACCAGTCCTATGTGATCACAATGCAGTACGTCTGCACAGAGGAAAGGTTAAGCAGACACTCGGAAAAGGTCAACTCTTACACAACAGGTAGGATTAGACTTCTTCCAAACCCGCAGCAAAATCACTACTTTCATTACGCCACAATCATTCCAGAGTGTATGTCAACATACCATAGGTACATTGACATACATTAGCACGGATACTGGAAACAGTACACATATTAATGTCTCTCTGATTCAATCTAGATTTTCAATCTTTCTCATCCCCAAATACAAAAAAATACAAATACCATAGGTACATTGACATACATTAGCACGGATACTGGAAACAGTACACATATTAATGTCTCTCTGATTCAATCTAGATTTTCAATCTTTCTCATCCCCAAATACAAAAACAGGGTCAGAGCTAAGGATGAACTGTAGCTCATATTGAATTTTTAATCTTAGTTGACACCGACTCGCTCCACATTTGCATTTACTCTGTACGAGTGCGATACATTTACATCACAGGTGGCTGGTGGCGCCTTATTTGGGGAGGGTCGAGCTCATAGTAATGGCTGGAACAGAATAAAAGAAATGGTTTCGACACTCATCAAACACAGGGTTTCCATTTACTCCATTCCAGCCATTATTATGAGCTGTTCTCCCCCTCAGCAGCCTGTGATTTACACCACATCTGCACACTGATTAACATATCTAGCTCTCACCTGTATATGGAGAACAAGAGAGAGGGGCCTGTATAGCAAAGGGAGATAGGATAAAAACTGAAGAAAATATCAAATGTAAACTCAAATAAAGACATGTTTTAATTAACCTGCTCTGTTCTAGCTCAGTGAGCATCCACAAAGAGTTACCCTTACCGAAACATGACTGTAGCTAGATCATAGAGACAGAAATAACTCTAAACCATACCAATATGTGTTCTGACAAAGGCGCCACAGCCTAAGACTCTATTCATTTAGATTTCATCAAACCTTGTAATACCAACAAGGACAAAAGTTCTGGTAGCGAGGTCTTTTTGGACATTTCAAAGAATGCTATCGATTTATTTTTAAACATGGTTGCATCTTTTCATTGAATAGGGACCAATTATCTTTAACATTGTGTGGTCGATCGAGCGAACGGAATAGTCATTATTATTTGTCCTTCAAAAGATTCCAATTTCCCTGTGTCATCTATGCCAAGATTGAAGTTCAGTAACCACCCAATATTATGGTAAAAATTACCACCCCCTCACATAGGAAATGTGTTTTTGTAATCGTCGTCCAGCCTGGCTCTACTTGATAATTCATCTTCCAGCCCCCAAGGTGTTAATGTGTAAAGACTTATCGTTTCTACTGTATGTATCACGATGACTCGCTCAAGGACTTGTGATTAACACTCAAATGGCAACAGACATAATCACAGCTCTATTGATCCCCATCCTGATCGATACAGACTCTTCGTATGCAGATAACATGCAGCAGCAACCATGGTCACTGACGGAGGCTTCATACCAGTTAGAGACATACCAGTACAGTTATTCCTCTGGGTGCTCTTATTGCTATGGTAACTGGTTGGTTTGATAGCAACGTATTTCATGAGCATCAACAGAAAATACCATTTGAACCGTGGCTTAATCTAAAATCAGTGACCAGGCTTAACACTCACAAAGGGGAGTCTGACGACCAAACTAAACCCTTTCTACTCTACATCCGTATCCGAATGCCCCACGTGAACATTGTCCTTAGATCTCCCTGGGAGAGTAAATCCTCCCCCCTCCCCCGGTAACAGTGACCAATGACATTAGCAATTTAAACCATAGCCTTCTGCTGGGAGGTAGCCTAGAGACCTGCTATCTCCTCAATCCCACGTACTACCCAGCATCCTGAGCTTTCTTCATGGGTTCCCAGGAAGCTGATGATGATGATGATGATGATGATGGGTTTCCCGTTGGATTGTGATTCGTCTAATTTTGCAAAAGCAGGGAGTGGATGTTGTCTCAGCCTCACACATATTGGCAGCGGAGGAGTACTAGGTCATTGTTAAAGCTAAAGCTAAAGCTAACAACAGTACATGAACCCAAAGAGGCATTGTTGAGAGGCTTATTGTTTGTGTTAGATTGAGTTGCATTTGATAGATAATTGGTTCATGGAGAAGTTGTAAATAGTGTATCTCTGTTTGTTCTTCTCCTGTCGAGTGGTGTTTCTTATCGGGAGCGCGAGAGAGGAGAAGGAAAAGCAATATGAGAAATGATCTTCAGAGAGTGTGCGGGAAGGAGAAGGAGGGGGTGGCGTACTGGCATGGTAGGGATTGACATCTCATTATTATTGATCATAGTGATGGGATGGACGGGCGCTCCGAGATCAATGCTAACAGAGTTTTAGCAGCTAATGAAGATTAGCGACAGTGTGGCTTGGAAACTTTTCACAGCACTCTAAGTCTTTAGCCTCTCCTGATCAATACATGCCTCATAACATGGGGATGGGACACCCAGGCAGAGAACTGTTATGAATATCACATCATGTGAGAAGACAGTGAGCGTTCTCAGAATGAGATGCAGTTTGGATCTTTAAGAGTGATGACATTGATTTTTTGTTTTGTTATGTTTGCGCAGAATTTAAATGTATCAATGTGGTTTGGATCTTTGAGAGTGATGACATTGATTTTTGCTTTGTTTTGTTATGTTTGCTCAGAACTTACATTTATCAATTTTGTCCACTGCAGCTTTATTTTTATGTAGTACTGTAGAACAGAGCGAAGGATATATCTATTTTGAGTATGCCACGTCTAAATCAACGAAACAAGCCATCCCGTTTTCCTACAAAACATAATGGTAATAACGTGAGAGGGCTAGTATATATTCAAGATGATGTTACTGTTGCTGCCTGTTTATTCAGGATTATCAGGATTATCCAGGTATCAATGTACTACTTTTTAGTTACTCTGCAGAAGCTTTCCTGATCAAAACATTCTTCATCTTTACCGTTAGGGGATCTTTATAAACCCTTCACAAACGAATAAGAGAAATGGTGGCTTATTCATGAAGATCAGCGATGATGTTGTGAATGCATGTAACACTATCTTTTGTGACGGTAAAAGTAGCTGGCACTGAGTGTAATCATGTTTGACACAAATAAGATATTCAAATCAAATACGAACATACACGCCCATTTACACATGTATAACTGTGAACATATTTACCAGGCGTGATGCTGCTTGTTAAATCATTTAAGGGGTAACTGACGTGTGTCAAAATCAGGGACGGAGGAAAGGGAGGCTGGCAGGAGGCCCCGCAGGCTGGCAGGAGGCCCCGCAGGCTGGCAGGAGGCCCCGCAGGCTGAGAGGAGAGCCACGTTCATGCAACTTTGATTATTTCACTTTAACCGTCCCATTTAGTTTCCTTTCTTTTCTTTTGTTGTTGTTCTGCTGTTCCTTCTATTAATTGGGTGTCTCTCCCCTGGGGTTCTGACAGAAAACCAAACTGACAGTGGAGCACTTCTGAGACTGGAATCACTCCCAGCTACTGACTCTATATTGTAGACACACGACTGTACTGATTATAGTAGAGATGAAAAGACTCCTGTTATTTCCCAGGCCATGCAGATGATAGGTTATATTAATCCATACAAGAGTGACTTCTGATTTACAGCTGCTTTGTCTGTATGAAGACCTCAACCTTCAACTTTCCGTCTCTCTCTCGCTCTCTGTCTCTCTCCTCCTCTCCTTCTCGCAATCTATTAAACCCATGCCATATAGATTTATGAAAATGAATCGCAAGCTCAAAACAGGGTATCACAATGGCTTAACCTCGGTGCTCATTTTAACAGTGTTTATCGTGTATTGTTGGTATCAATGGGATTAGCTCTATGCAACATATGCTTCTGTTACAGTAGTTTTATGTGTGTGTGTGTGTGTGCGTGTGCGTGCGTGCGCGCGTGCGTGCGTGTGTGTGTGTGTGTGTGTGTGTGTGCGCGTGTGTGTGTGTGTGTGCACGCATGACAGCGTCTTGTGATTTGTAGATTTGATGACCTTCCTGTCCATATACTCTGTTATTGACGACATGTAAACTTTTTTTTTTCTTCCATTTCAGGCTCATTTAAATTCTGTCAGCTCCACACCTTGCTATGTTGGTTTATGACATTCTTATTAGTTCTATTTGCATATTTATGTAGGTAGGGAAGTAAGAGAGGAATCCACTGCATGGAGAAATGCATTCACCCAGGTGCTGTGTAGTGTGATAAGATTCTATACGCTGCAATTTCCTGAAAGCCCATCATAAATTGCATGCAAAACGTGATTCGACTGGAGAAATACAAGTCTGCAGTAATATCCCTGGTAAAGACGTTTTACTTTACATCCATTTAAAACATGGTACGTTGAGCAGATAAAACATATTGAGTCACATACAGACTATGTAACATCTTAATAGAACAGGGATACTTTAACCCACCCAAATGCTGCTGAAGATCTGTCCAGAGTGAGTGTGCGTGTGTGTGTGCGTAGACTTCCGTGTGAGTGTGTGTGTGCATGATACTGTCAGTTTGCTGTGTCAGTGCAGTATGAACAGCGTATGGGATTAGAGGCTGGCCGTGGTGCTGCTGGCGTGTGACTGGGTCATATGGTCACGCATGGAGCTATCGTAACACGATTATGTGCTGAGTAAACGGCAAAGCGCAGGCGGTACAGCCGGAGCTCTCACATCAAAACCCTCCTGTCTAGAGCCAGTCATGCTAGAATGCGTGAGAGCCAACGCACACAAGACGTGTTGAAGAAGGAGCTGGAAACCACAGGGGCTCAGCCTAAAAGATTAGAACGTGTAAATCTACCTGCGACCCGGCGGATTTGGACTGTTTTGTTGGTGTTGAGCGTGCAGGATACTCTACTGCATGTCTAGCTCCTGGAAGTGAATGAACACTAACAGGAGAACACAGACACAGAGAACTAGGGGCATCAACATTTCGGCATCTTTACACAATATCTCAGAGTACGGAAGGCAAAAGCTTATGAGAAATAGCGAGAGAGAGAGAGAGAGAGGACTACATCCACAGGAAACACTGTACGGATAATTCATTGTTAGATTAGTACTGATAAGGATGCATTCATTTATTGAAAATGTTGGTGGTTACAACATTACAGGCAGCCTCTCTCTAGAGGAGTGAAAGTCGGGAAGACGACGGACAATTTTATTAGCGTCCATCTAGCTTTTAACAGACAGCTGTGGTACTGATACTGTGAGGTTACAGTGGTAATGCTGTGATGATGGTAGCGTATGGGAGACCAACACAGTCCTCTTGGCACAGTGGGAGTGTTTTGGCAGTGAGTAGAGCAGGGATTGAGTTATTATCGAACCGCACACCCATGATGATGATGATGGTAGTGCTGAAGGTGGGAGAGGGTAAGACTGAGGTCATACACGGACTTATACTGTGTGTAATTAAATATACTCTATATAATTCAATGTCTCCCTCTCTCTCTCTCTCTCTCTCTCTCTCTCTCTCTCTCTCTCTCTCTCTCTCTCTCTCTCTCTCTCTCTCTCTCTCTCTCTCTCCTCCAGTGTAACGCAGCCAGTGGCATGTGTGGTGTGTGAGGGAGAGAGGAGGAGGAAGAAGGAGAATGCTGCTGTCTGTTGTGAGGATGTAAAACCAGCCGTGACCTCCAAGTCTTCCCCAGACAGCGCTGTGACACACTGGTGTCTCGCCATATCCTGACGCTCTGAAGGGCATGCAGACCACGCGCGCGCACACACACACACACACACACACACACACACACACACAGATGGGCCCGCGAGCACGCTCATACCTCACACACACACATTCATTAGTGCGATATGCCTGCTACCTTTTACGGTTGTCAATTTTCCAAAAGGGGCTTGTATCGTGGCCTGCAGACAGAGGAGCTGTCGCTCTGCATCAGATCATCATCCTGCCATCCAGCTCTGCCTAGAGTCAAAGTCTCCTCTTCATCTGCTGCGCTGCAGTGCACCAGGGCCAGGTCTAGCCTTTTGGGGGCCCTAAGCGAGATTTGGTTGGAGGGGGGGGGGCACCTCGCAGCAAACCATTTTAGTGGCCAACACTTGACATCGGAGATAACAAAATATACCTTCATGTTTATTTCCCGCAATTCTACACATTTTGCCATGAAGTGGAGAGACATTTTTGCTGTTTAAAAGCACATTTCCTGCCATGTAATATGATATCTTAGTGTGAATGACTAACAAAAACAATGGGGACCCACTGGAGGTCAGTGCTCCTGGGCAAGTTTAGACAGCTGGCTAGACTAACTACCAATCTAAAAATGGTTAGCTAACATGGATAAATAAGTGACTGTAAGTGACTGACATAACAGGAGAAAAACTGTTGATGCACAATCAAATTTGGAAATTGCCTGCCGGTGTATTCTACTGTTCTAACTCTCAATGGTAGGTTGACACCCCATCTGAGTTCCTAAAAAAATAAAACGTCTGGGGGCCCTAAGCAAACACTTATTCCACTTACGCCTGGAAACGGCCCTGCAGCGCACCACCACAACAAACACCGTCTCACACACTCATGCCTTATCAACTTGGGCTGGGCCAATTGTATTCTCAATGTTTTAAAAGACGCTATCCTTTCTGTCACCAGCACACTGGAGGAGGTCAGGAGACACGTCCGACTTTAAGATCTCTATTTTCAGTTGTCTTTTTTTTTAAATTTACCCAAGTCTAGAGACTGGATACAGTATAGTAAGGGACTCTCGTATGTGTTTCTCAGATGAGACTTGTCTGCTGCTCCTTCGTGTAATCAGCATGTTAACATAGAACAGGCCTGGCAGCCTAGCCAGGAGGGTTCCAGCACTTAGTGAGACCGTGGAGTCAAGAAATTTAGAAGTAATACAGATGGTTAGCAATGGCAAATAACCCTTACAATTCCCACCCAGTCAGCCATTTAGTGATGGAGTCCAGCAGAGTCCAGCAGACTCTAAGCAGCACTTCACAACCTGCCTTTCTGTCCGTTACCAGCTAATGAATGAGATCAATGAAAACTGCAGTGCAGACGTGAGTTGGTCACAAAGACAAAAGAAACAAGAGACAAAGTTTTCAGGGCAGAGCGAGAGAAGGAGGGAGAGGGAGAGGGAGAAGAGAAAGCCTTGTGTCATGGTTGAATGTGATAGGATGTGAAGTTACCGTCCACAGGTAGGGCGGTGGGGGGAAGGGGGGGCAGGTCCAACGCTTAGGGACACAGATGGGAAATGTCAGTCCGCTGTGTCGCTCTCCTGACGACCAGACTGTAACCGTCCATCACACAGATGCACACAGACAAAGAGAGGGGTGCGGAGAGAGGGATGGAGGGAGAGTGTGTGTGTGGCGGTGGGCAGGATGTGAAGAGAGGTTGACACATCAGACCCAGTAGAGACGTGTGTAGGTGAGTTTGAGGGGATGCATGTCCTGAGAGCCTGAGCTTCTCTCTCTCTCTGTCTGTCTGTGTGTGTGTGAGTGTGTGTGTCTGTCTGTGTGTGTGTGTGTGGGGGGGGGGGGGGGGGGGGGGGTACAGGCACTTTGTGGATTGTATCTGGGATGACAAGAGCGTGATGACGGAAATATGAAGTGACCCTGCTGCTTCAGTTACACACTGCTTTACAGAAGATCCTTTCCCTAGACACAGGATACAACAGCAAGGCCAGACAGAGAGAGAGAGCCAAGGCTATGATCAGTAATATACTGTTTTCTCTCCACTATACAGTGAAGGTGAGACAGAAAGAGAGATGGAGAAATAGAGAGAGACAGAGGGAGAGAGAGAGAGAGAAAGGGGGAGACAGAGAAAGAGAGGGGGAGGGAGGAGGTGGGAGAGAGAGAGACAGAGGGAGAGAGAGAGAGAGAGAAAGGGGGAGACAGAGAAAGAGGGGGGGGGGAGGAGGCGGGAGAGAGAGAGACAGAGGGAGAGTTTATAATGGTATGCACTATGTGAAGTGCGCTCACACTTCAGAATGGAGATTTAAATTGTCCCGTGGTGGTAAATCCCCATGTTGAAAACACACAAAGAGCAGCGGGGGGTGGGTCTCTCTCTCAGGGTGTACTAAAGCCCATATGTCACCAGCTATGCAGTCAAGTGCCATGGAAATCCTGTTGAGCTGTTGTAAGGCAGCAGAACCCAGCTCCATACAGACAAACTAATAAACTGCTATCTGAGTCCCAATCCTCTTAGAACGCTTCACCAACTCCCACCGCCTTAAGGAGGGATATACTGGACCCACACGCACACACTCAGACGGGTGTGTGTGTGTGCGTGTGTGTGTGTGTGTGTGTGTGTGTGTGTGCCCATGCATAATTAGAGAAAAACTATTGTCCATCCAAAAGGATTCCTTCCCTGATCTGAATAGCTAGTGCTTCATTGTGTGAAATTCAGACGGCTTTCAGGACAGAGTTCCTCAAAGGTTTGAGGCCATTCTCCAGTGCATAAAAGAAGCCAGACCTTTAAAGAAAGTAACGACTCTGTGATAGAGTGGATTAATTGGTAGTTATTAGTTTTCCCATAGTCGCTGAGAAACAGAGAGGAACAGCCTAACTGTTTTTCCAGATGTCTGTGGTGTTTGGTTCACTGTACCTAGAGATTGGTACTCACCAAGGGAACAACGGTCTCCAGTCATAATTAGCTCTACCAGTCAAGTGTCTCTGATTGGATTACTGGCATCTCCTTTTGGGGCGCTGCACTTCCAAGGAAAGAACCCGGAATGGCGGGAGTGATCCGAAACAGAAACAGTGTTTGGATACATTGAGAGAAAGGGGGTTGTTAGATTGTAAGCTAGAGATAGACAAGGCCGTGGGAACACTGCAGGGCATGAGGACAAGTGAAAGACCCCTGGAAGATTCTTGGAGCTCTGTCTCACCCCTCTGAAAGATCTGGACAATACTAGGGCACTTGGCAGCCTGCTCTGTCTCTCTCTCTCTCTCTCGATCTGTCTGTTACCTCAGTTCCGTTTCATGCTTGATGTTCCCATGTTTGTTTTAATACTGTATGTGTATATTTTTTTTTTATAGACTGCAGATTGGAATGTGTTACTAGACAGGTTGAGCTTTGTTACCGAACAAACAAACCATATTCTCTGTAGCAGAAAGACAAGGCTGGATATGGCTGGAGAGGAGAAATACAGTCCATTTGCAAAGGAGAAGACAAAAAAGTCTAAACAGACATTGTTTCCTTTTTGCATTTGATTCATGACTCGTTGCGACAATACAGCGACAGTAACCATATGAATGCATTCATAGAGCGACAAGCTGAAGGACAATACTGTAGGAATAATTACGAGAGCTGAGAAACTAGACAATATAATTGTGTTGTGATCATGATGAGCAGCCTCAGTTTGTATTATCTTTCTTTCTAGGCCATATAATCACATTTCACATCCAGATGTTTGATGTCTGCCCACGATGTGGATAATGCGATTCAATTGCTCTGGTAGCTAATTGTACTGTGTTCAAAGTTTCTCCTGAGTGCATTTCCTTATCAAACAGCTCTGAATTCTCTAATCTACCACCATCCACTCTTCCTACTTGAATTTGAAGTACTTATATGCAATATTATAATTTCAAACGTAACGTTCATTGCTTGGACAAATATAAACCTTTATTTACACATATTTCCCCCAAAATGGGTAATATGACAGATTTAATGGTTATCATTAGCCATTAAATGTACACTATTAAACCTGCTAAATGTGTTTGGTTGTTTGCATCCGATGCGCTAATACAGCAGGCAGAGGCAGTGTTTCACATGGACCTGGGTCTTAATGTATACGTGTCATGAATAGCCCTGGGGGTCCTGAGTTCAGACTCTAGCACATCTTGAGAACCCCCCCCCCCCCTAATCTCTCCATATCCCTTACAGCGGTAGGGCTTGATCTGAGAAACAGCCATGAAACCAGGCATACACACTCATAAACACAGGCTAGCGGCGCGGTTGATCAAGTGAATAGCCATGAAACCAAGGGTACCCCCTTTTCTCCTTGGGCGCTGAGGCCCTAGTCTCACCTCCCCATGCAGTCCGCCTCTAGACCCCTAGCCCCTCTGTCAATGGCATTTATATGGTAATTAGATTTAGAGCTGTCCTGACCACAGCACAGCATTCCCCCAGCCCCTGACTGACAGGAGACCTTTCTCTCAGCCCAAACAAGCGAGCTAAATCCATTCCAGAATTACAGCATGTTAAGAGGCTGGGCTCTGTGCAGCGCGGCGCAGGGCAGAGGTGAGAGGGGAATGTCGCCAACAGCTATTTAACATAGCTATTCATACTGTAACAAATCAGGAGGAAGAGGTTCACAAGAGAGGGAAGGAGGGAGGGAGACATTGGACATCTATGTAGAGGAGCTAGGTATTTTTATGTCCCGTTCTTAGTTGAAAATTGACACATTTCACTGTCCATTCAGTTGGAGAACACACTTTTCATTCAGTTGGAGAACACACTTTCCATTCAGTTGGAGAACACACTTTGTTTTATGAGAAACTCAATGATTGGGATTCTGTGATCATAACCGAGTATCCAGAGAGGAAAGAATAGACAGGTTTGAAAAAATATAGTGTGAGATTATTTTTATTTTTTATTTTTTTAAATACATTTTGTGATGAAATCAGTCACTTGGATGATGATCAGAACTCATATCCTACAGGGATGTTTCAACAAATTAATATTACAGTTTATAGCTTTGGATTGTCTGCAGGTAGGTTTATTTCTTAGAGGATTGAACATGTTCTGCCTTGTGTTTAACCATCTACTAGCCTGCAGGGCCACCCTCGAGAGCTCTAAAGGAAGTGGATGGGGGGGGGGGGGTATTCAACGCAACACAGGACGTGATGTCAGAGGGAGGGTAAAGGCCCCAGGGCTTGTTTTAATTACCATATGAATAGCTCCTCCTCAGTCTCCTGCTATTCTAATCAGTCAGGTTTTTTTTCATCAGGTCTAACTGAACATAGCCAATTATATAATTATGTTTTCCTCACACCTTCCGATTCCAACTTTGCCTTGGTTTAAAAAGTGTCAACACCCAACTGATTTGATCCAATTGATCATTTTCAGCTTGATATTATACCACATGTCCCTTTGAATTCATGTTGGACGTGGGAGAATCTATATTCCCAGGGTGTAAATGAAACAAATTGTTGTGTGAATTCTCCCACTGATGTTTCGTTATCCAAAGACTAATGCACAGACGTATGTGTTAGACAGCAGGGGAGAAGTTTAACAGCAAAAAAACAAACCCGTTGATGAGCTATATTTTGTCTTATAGGGGAACGTGTGACATCAACGTTTCTCAGAAGTCAGTAAATAAGACAATATTGCCAGTAGAGTCAGAGGTTTTAACTTAATGAGATTTGTTCCTGTGGATTTGCAGCTCTTACATTTTCTTATTCGCAGGTTCCTCATCCGTTTGATCACCTAACACGCGATTACTTAAGGGAGCTGGATTATCTGCCTGGAAGAGGTCTGCCTGGCATCCTAGGTGCGTCTCTCTCTATACACTAAGAGGCTTACGTACGGCAAAATATGAAATATGTGCTGGCTAATAGCCTTATTTCCCCCCGGCATTTCGTTTCTTTAAAAGAGAAAATCTGATTCCTTCCCAAAAGTTGGTCACATCTATCGCTGATTTGTCATAGACACTGCAAATCCAGTTGTAGCATGTAATACGTCTGAACAAGGTTATAAAGCTTTGGGTTTTAACGATGCCACTGCCACACACAACGAGAGGTAGCCTTTGAACAACACCGAAGTGGCTGTTACAGCATGGATTTGTGTTATGACAGAGCAGTGAAAAACAGAGTGAAAACTGGGTTCATTCTGAGTTGGCCAGTGCTATTTCCCCGCTGATCTCTAGTGCAGTACTCCCGTGTAGGGAGGCCTTCGTATTAAAGGGATTTTATGCAGCCAAAGCTATATGGAGGGTAATTTTCAGGGTGCTTTAGGGTAATGATGTCAACACATACTTTCTCTTTCACCTCCATTGTTTATACGCTGTTTTTCTACTTCTCCATTTTTTTTTTCTCTGCCTCTCCTGTCAATCTACCCCTTTATATTTCAATCTCTTCCTAGATATCGCCACCACTCTCTTTTCCCTCTCTCTCTCGCACTCCACTCTTTCTGCTTCTCTCTCTCTCTCCCTCTCTCTCCTCTCTCGCTCATCCATCCTCTCAGACAGAGCCTGCGTCGTCAGCAGAACCAACAGTGGGGGTCATTTCAGAGTAGGTCCCATGCATTGCTAATCAGACTCTCATTCACCGCACAGCTCATCTAGATGGGATTAAACAGCAGCAGGTATAGCCTGCCTGCGTTCCTGAGCCTGGAATTGTGTTAGCAGCAAGGTAAATCAAGCAGTTCTTAAACACAGTATTACTTTCAGGGGGTCTTTACTAAAGCAAAAGAGCACAGTTGTACCTCCGAGTCATTTCAACCCACACAGCTCCTTTCATCTGGTTTGTAGCCCACTCTTTTTCCTCAGATGGGGAAGAAAAAAAATATTTTCTAGAAAAATACTGAGACTTACAGTAGTCGCTGTCTTTTAGCAAGCAGTTATAATATGAGCTCATAGCAAGACCAATTTATGAATATACGCATTTAAAAGGCACATTGAAACCTAGGGGCGCATAGGATTTATAAATAGGCGGAGGATACGGTGGGGTGTCACTATGTGTTTATACAGTACATAATAAACATGTTTGTTGGCAGGGCTTTTTTCACGTTGCTTCTTTGTGTGTACCGTGACCCACCTGACATTTAGCCCCACAAGGAAAAACATGAAAACAAACTTCCCTTTGGGGTCACGGTGACGTCGATGACTGTAAAATGTCACCGTCCCACATACACTGTACGTCTGTGCCCCAATCAGCGTCATGGAGAAGAGGGTTCGGTCTCTGTTTTTAATGAGGCTCATGTAAAAATGATCGGGGCGATTTCTGAGGAGGTTAAGTGTACTTCTCAACCAGACGGAACAGTCCAGGCTGAATAGACTAAAGATGACAACCTGCCTACCAATCTGCTTTATTGTCACTAGGTAGTTTTTCGGAAATCAACCTTGTGGATCAACTTTCAACATCATGAAAGCCCTTTTAAAGAGCAACCAGGCATCCTCTACTGACAGGATGTCAATATCCTTCCAGGATACCCAGGCCAGGTCAATTAGAAAGGCCTGCTCGCTGAAGTGTTTTATGGTACGTTTGACAGTGATGAGGGGTGGTCATTTGACCGCGGACCCATTACGCACGCAGGCAATGAGGCAACGATCACTGAGATCCTGGTTGAAGACAGCAGAGGTGTATTTATAGGGCAAGTTGGTCAGGATGATATCTAAAAGGGTGCCCATGGTTACGGATTTAGGGTTGTACCTGGTAGGTTCCTTGATCATTTGTGTGAGATTGAGGGCATCTAGCTTAAATTGTAGGATGGCCGGGGTGTTAAGCATGTCCCAGTTTAGGTCACATAACAGTACGAGCTCTGAAGATAGATGGGGCAATCAATTCACATATGGTGTCCAGGGCAAAGCTGGGGGCTGAAGGTGGTCTATAACAAGCGGCAAAGGTAAGAGACTTGTTTCTGGAAAGGTGGATTTTTAAAAGTAGAAGCTCGAATTGTTTGGGCACAGACCTGGATAGTATGACAGAACTCTGCAGGCTATCTCTGCAGTAGATTGCAACTCCACCACCTTCCCCTTTGTCAGTTCTATCTTGTCAGAAAATGTTATAGTTAGGGATGGAAATTTCAGGATTTTTGGTGGCCTTCCTAAGCCAGGATTCAGACAGGGCTAGGACATCCGGGTTGGCAGAGTGTGCTAAAGCAGTGAATAAAACAAACTTGGTTAAAGTTTGTTTACTAATACTGAATGCATATTTATTTGCATGCTTGTTTATTTGTTTTATAGAGCTCTCTGGAGATTTGAATAATTGACTCGATTTGTATTCTCTTAAACACAGTCAGATGAGGACTCCAGGGAATTGTGGGATTGATAATTCCGAAGCCTGAAGTTAATCACCATCTGGTCTCAAACATCCCTTTACAGCTCAGATAACTTAGTATATTAGAGAGAGAGAGAGAGAGAGAGAGAGAGAGAGAGAGAGAGAGAGAGAGAGAGAGAGAAAGAGAGAGAGAGAAAAAGAGAGAAAAGGCATGATGCACCAAAAAAAATCTACATTTCTTTCCAGATTACAAATGCTGCTTTAGAGCTCCATTTAGACACTTCCGTTTTAAAGTGGTGATATATTGTTTTTGTTCCTAATGCTGACTTTCTGCAGATCTTATTTCAAACAAGTACTGTATACTATTGTATTACTGTATGCAGATAAATTCAGAATTTGACATTTAAAATGAGGCCAAAAATATTGAACTGAAAAGCTAAATACAACACTTAACAGTACGACCATGTAGATGTCAACCACCACCACAGCAATGCCAATGCCAATGCCAATGCCAATGCCAATGCCAATCCGCAGCGAAGCCAGTTTGAAAACAAAACAGAGCTAAATGGACAAACACGAACCGCACCGACACCAGCAGCACACACCAGAATGAAAAGCCAAACGTTGCTACTAACTGCTACCGTTCCGATGATTTAGCTCTGCATGTCTCCCCAGTGGATCATACTGAACCTTTTGGTGTGGCGTGACAAATGAAATGTTATTGGGATTATTTGGGCAGTCTGAGGTTCATTCATTTAGTCCATATCTCCTGCTCTGACAGTACCTGCCGCATCAATCACAGTATCAAGGAGGGGAGCTGGGTGGAAGCTGGATGGATGGATGGATGGATAGATAGATGGATAGATGGATAGATGGGTAGGTAGGTAGGTAGGTAGGTAGGTAGGTAGGTAGGTAGGTAGGTAGGTAGGTAGGTAGGTAGGTAGGTAGGTAGGTAGGTAGGTAGGTAGGTAGGTAGGTAGGTAGGTAGGTAGGTAGGTAGGTAGGTAGGTAGGTAGATATATAGATAGATAGATAGATAGATAGATAGATAGATAGATAGATAGATAGATAGATAGATAGATAGATAGATAGATAGATAGATAGATAGATAGATAGATAGATAGATAGATAGATAGATAGATAGATAGATAGATAGATGGTGCTTTATGGTTATGGACACATTTCCAATCTGACGTCTTTTAGTGCAGCGTTAGTGTGACATCACCAGGCATTTTAGCCGGTGTTGATGCGGCATCATGACAGTGCCAAGGATATGTGGTTTGTATGTGTGATGTTTGGTTTTATGGTGGCGTTTATGTAAGCTTTGTATGATGTTCGGGGTTATGGTGGAATTAACATACACTGTGACTGGTAGGGTGAGTTTCCTTAGAAATGATCATCTCCCCATCACAGGCATACACACACACACACACACACACACACACACACACACACACACACACACACACACACACACACACACACACACACACACACACACACACACACACACACACACACACACACACACACTACCCCATCCCAGTCTAAAGGGCTTTAACAAGAGCCAACCAATAGACATAATGCGTTTATGACTCTGTGCTCTCCAAATCTGATTTATATTGATGTGCACTTTTGTGACCTTGGGACTAAGGTTCTGTCTGCGCAAAGCATATTCTGAGATATTGAGCATTAAAGTTTTCCCATCCCAGATCTCAGTCCCACTTTCTTTAGTAGTGAATTTTTCTTTCATAACCCATTATTAAGGTGCTCATCTTAAAGGTACCTAACGTGCAGAGTATTTCTAAATAATTTTTTTAAGGGGGGTGCAATGGCAGACATAACCTCATAGCTCTGACATGTCAATCTGGTTTCAGCTGTAAGCTTCTATCTGACACTTCTGAATTAGACAGTTTTTAAGAAAACCGTAGCTATTTGAACATCGGCACAGTAACGGAATTGATTTCAAAGTTGAACAAACCATACAACTCTGTGCACAAGGACTAAGTTTGACGATTTACACTGAACATTTGACAAAAACACATTAGTGGAAGAACTGTGCAGAATTTTGGCAATTTTGGCCGTTTTTTGTGTCCGACCACATATTCCAAAAACTCTTAAATATCTGCTCTGAATTTCTGCTCTGAATCTCTCTGCAGAGAGAATGGGGTGTCAGCTATGACATGACACCTTGAGTTAAAAGAAACTATCTTTGGGTTATGGAACTACAGTAAGTGAAGAACATTTACATCAGTTAACAGAATTATGGTAACAGAATTACATCATGAGTCCCTGATGTGTACGACACAAAAAGGCATAATTATGGATATTAACGTCATCTCTTCATGGTGATGTATCCTAAATAAGTACACAAAGGTAAAATAGGCAACATCCTTCTTTGCTTCTATACTTTACTAATCTATAACTTTGTTTACTGTACTCTACTGAACTATACTCTAATTGTCTTTACCATAGTATACTGTGCTGTCCAAACTTGTGAACTCAACTGTGGTTTGTGACTACTATGATTTCCCCTTGTAAACAATTCAATTGCAGAAATTCCATTACGAATGTTTGGGAAATTCCTTTACCAATGTTTTAGTCTCTTAATGTTTCATGAACAAACTGGATATCAGTAAAAACACTACAACTAATATATAGGTATATCTTTGCGTGTCTGTAAACTTTCATTATCCTCCATCCTCATGAGTGATTTTTTTTTAAACACTTCTTAAAGGATTTTTTGGTAACCGAATTTCAAGGCACAACTAAATTTAAGTGTTAGTTGGCAGGGGTCTTTACTTTACAGCATGATTGTGTTTTGATGTGTTTTTCAAGGCACAAGGCGAGACCCAAATGGAGACACAGGAGGCAGATGGTTGGAGTCTTACAATGTGTATTAATCCAAAGGGGTAGGCAAGAGAATGGTCGTGGACAGGCAAAAAGGTCAAAATCAGATCAGAGTCCAGGAGGTACAGAGTGGCAGACAGGCTCATGGTCAAAGGCAGGCAGAATGGTCAGGCAGGCGGTTACAAAGTCCAGAAACAGGCAAGGGTCAAAACCAGGAGGACTAGAAAAAGGAGAATGCAAAAAGCAGGCGAACGGGAAAACCACTGGTTGACTTGGAAACATACAAGACAAACTGGCACAGAGAGACAGGAAACACAGGGATAAATACACTGTGGAAAACAAGCAACACCTGAAGGGGGTGGAGACAATAACAAGGACAGGTGAAACTGATCAGGTTGTGACAGGTAGATGTTTTCTAAGACCCCTTTTCCATCTGTTTGACCAGAAATCAACGCCTTTGCTTAGTCCACATTTTTTTTAACGGAAAATGGTTGAAAAATGTATATATGCATGGATTTTAAAAAAGATAGTCTCTTAGCTTTTATTTGAAAAACAATTTGATATACTCCTATGAACTTCCCATGTTGGTGCTCATGAGTCCTTTTACATGGAAATGCCCCTACATAAATGATAGAATAACACAATTCTACCAAGATAGAGACAGAGCATATCATCAAATACATTAAGACATGTATTCTGATCATCAGACGAATTACTGTCATCACCGAACAACGATGTGACAGTTGTTTTTTGCTTGCATGGCATTATTGCTAGATAGACTAGCCTAGACCATACTTAGAAGGAGATGGCATAGACGTGTTCTGACTGGCCCGTTTGTATATCTTCACGCTTGTGATTGGATTGCAGATAGAACCTTATAGCGCCAAGTTTAAATGGTTTTAAGACAATAGAACTTTTTAGTTGTCATTTTTTTCACTTAATATTGACTTTTTCAAACATCGAACTTTACAGAGATAATGAAGAGCCATCTAATGATCAATTATGTGTGACTAACTCATTTTTGAAAAGCATACAGTACCAGTCAAAATCTTCGACACATCTACCTATTCAATGGTTTTTCTAAATTTGTACAATCTTCTATATATGGAATCATGTAGTAACCAAATTAAACAAATTAAAACGTATTTTAGATTTGAGATTCTTCAAAGTTGCCACCATTTGCCTTGATGACAGCTTTGCACAGTCTTTGCATTCTCTCAACCAGCTACATGAGGTAGTCACCTGGAATGCATTTCAATTAACAGGTGTGCCTTGTTAAAGTTAATTTGTGTTTTTTTTCCCTTAATGCATTTGAGCCATTCAGTTAGCTCTATTTGGTAAAAGACCATGTCCATATTAATGGCAAAAACAACTCAAATTAGCAAAGAGAAATGACAGTCCATCATTACTTTAAGAATTGAAGGTCAGTCAATACGGAACATTTCAAGAACATGAGCAATGGACATCAGACCGGTGGAAATCTGTCCTTTTTGGTTCCAACCATCGTGACTTTGTTAGACACAGAATAGGTGAACAGATGATCTCCGTATGTGTGGTTACCACCGCGAAGCAGGGAGGAGGAGGCATGATGGTGTGGGGGTGCTTTGAAGGTGACACTGTCTGTGATTTATTTAGAAGTCAAGGCACACTTAACCAGCATGGCTACTACTGCATTCTGCAGCAATACACCATCCCATCTGGTCTGTGCTTAGTGGGACTATCAACAGGACCATGACCCAAAACACACCTCCAGGTTGGGTAAGGGCTATTTGACCAAGAAGGAGAGGGATGGAGTGTTGCATCAGACGACCTGCCTCCACAGTCACCCGAACCTCAACCCAATTGAGATGGTTTGGAATGAGTTGAACCTTAGAGTGAAGGAAAAACAGCCAACAAGTGCTTAGTACATGTGGGAACCCCTTCAAGACCTATCGAAAAGCATCTCAGGTGAAGCTGGTTGAGAGAATGCCAAGAGTGTGCAAAGCTGCCATCAAGGCAAGGGTGGCTACTTTGAAGAATCTCAAATATAAAAAACATTTTTTTACTACAGTACATGATCCCATATGTGTTATTTCTTCAGTATTATTCTACGATGTAGGAAATAAATGATGTAGGAAATAAATGATGTAGGAAATAAAGAAAAATAAAGAAAAACACTTGAATGAGTAGGTGTGTCCAAACTTTTGATTGGTACTGTATATAAAACCTTATAGTCCCAGGGTCTCGTTTTGTCTCAGAGAACGGTGAGAGCTGCTCCACTGATGGTGTGGACTGATACCTGTGGTATTTGTTATTTTATTTTACATTTATTTAACCAGGTAAGCTAGTTGAGAACAAGCTCTCATTTACAACTGCGACCTGGCCAAGATAAAGTAAAGCGGTGCGACAGGAACAACAGTGCAGTGCGACATGGAATAAACAACCATACAGTCAATAACACAATAGAGAAAAAATAAAGCCTATATACAGTGTGTGCAAATGGTGTGAGGAGGTAAGGCAATAAATAGGCCATAGTAGCAAAGTAATTACAATTTAGCAGATTAACACTGGAGTGATAGATGAGAAGATGATAATGAGCAGATGATGGTGTGTAAGTAGTGATACTGGTGTGCAAAAGAGCAGCAAAGTAAATAAAAACAATATGGGAATGAGGTAGGTAGATTGGGTGGGCTATTTACAGATGGACTGATGTACAGCTGCAGGGATCAGCTAGCTGCTCAGATAGCTGGTGTTTAAAGTTAGTCAGGGAAATGTAAGTCTCCAGCTTCAGTGATTTTTGCAATTCGTTCCAGTCACTGGCAGCAGAGAACTGGAAGGAAAGGCGGCCAAAGGAGATGTTGGCTTTGGGGATGACCAGTGAGTTATACCTTCTGGAGCGCGTGCTACAGGTGGGTGTTGTTATCGTGACCAGTGAGCTGAGATAAGGCAGAGCTTTACCTAGCATAGACTTATAGGTGACCTGGAGCCAGTGGGTCTGGCAACAAATAAGTAGCGAGGGCCAGCTGACTAGAGCATACAGGTCGCAGTGGTGACAACATTGATGGCACTGTGATAGAATCCATCCAATTTGCTGAGTAGTGTATTGGAAGCTATTTTGCAGATGACATCGCCAAAGTCGAGGATCGGTAGGATAGTCAGTTTTCCTAGTGTAAGTTTGGCGGCGTGAGTGAAGGAGGCTTTGTTGCGAAATAGAAAGCCGATTCTAGATTTGATTTTGGATTGGAGATGTTTGATATAAGTCTGGAAGGAGAGTTTACAGTCTAGCCAGACACCTAGGTACAGTGCCTTGCGAAAGTATTCGGCCCCATTGAACTTTGCGACCTTTTGCCACATTTCAGGCTTCAAACATAAAGATATAAAACTGTATTTTTTTGTGAAGAATCAACAACAAGTGGGACACAATCATGAAGTGGAACGACATTTATTGGATATTTCAAACTTTTTTAACAAATCAAAAACTGAAAAATTGGGCGTGCAAAATTATTCAGCCCCCTTAAGTTAATACTTTGTAGCGCCACCTTTTGCTGCGATTACAGCTTGTAAGTCGCTTGGGGTATGTCTCTATCAGTTTTGCACACCGAGAGACTGAAATTTTTTCCCATTCCTCCTTGCAAAACAGCTCGAGCTCAGTGAGGTTGGATGGAGAGCATTTGTGAACAGCAGTTTTCAGTTCTTTCCACAGATTCTCGATTGGATTCAGGTCTGGACTTTGACTTGGCCATTCTAACACCTGGATATGTTTATTTTTGAACCATTCCATTGTAGATTTTGCTTTATGTTTTGGATCATTGTCTTGTTGGAAGACAAATCTCCGTCCCAGTCTCAGGTCTTTTGCAGACTCCATCAGGTTTTCTTCCAGAATGGTCCTGTATTTGGCTCCATCCATCTTCCCATCAATTTTAACCATCTTCCCTGTCCCTGCTGAAGAAAAGCAGGCCCAAGCCATGATGCTGCCACCACCATGTTTGACAGTGGGGATGTTGTGTTCAGGGTGATGAGCTGTGTTGCTTTTACGCCAAACATAACATTTTGCATTGTTGCCAAAAAGTTCAATTTTGGTTTCATCTGACCAGAGCACTTTCTTCCACATGTTTGGTGTGTCTCCCAGGTGGCTTGTGGCAAACTTTAAACGACACTTTTTATGGATATCTTTAAGAAATGGCTTTCTTCTTGCCACTCTTCCATAAAGGCCAGATTTGTGCAATACACGACTGATTGTTGTCCTATGGACAGAGTCTCCCACCTCAGCTGTAGATCTCTGCAGTTCATCCAGAGTGATCATGGGCCTCTTGGCTGCATCTCTGATCAGTCTTCTCCTTGTATGAGCTGAAAGTTTAGAGGGATGGCCAGGTCTTGGTAGATTTGCAGTGGTCTGATACTACTTCCATTTCAATATTATCGCATGCACAGTGCTCCTTGGGATGTTTAAAGCTTGGGAAATCTTTTTGTATCCAAATCCGGCTTTTTTCTTCACAACAGTATCTCGGACCTGCCTGGTGTGTTCCTTGTTCTTCATGATGCTCTCTGCGCTTTTGACGGACCTCTGAGACTATCACAGTGCAGGTGCATTTATACGGAGACTTGATTACACACAGGTGGATTGTATTTATCATCATTAGTCATTTAGGTCAACATTGGATCATTCAGAGATCCTCACTGAACTTCTGGAGAGAGTTTGCTGCACTGAAAGTAAAGGGGCTGAATAATTTTGCACGCCCAATTTTTCAGTTTTTGATTTGTTAAAAAAGTTTGAAATATCCAATAAATGTCGTTTTACTTCATGATTGTGTCCCACTTGTTGTTGATTCTTCACAAAAAAATACAGTTTTATATCTTTATGTTTGAAGCCTGAAATATGGCAAAAGGTCGCAAAGTTCAAGGGGGCCGAATACTTTCGCAAGGCACTGTATTTGTAGTTGTCCATGTATTCTAGGTCAGAACCGTCCAGAGTAGTGATGCTAGTCGGGCGGGTGCGGGCAGCGAACGGTTGAAAAGCATGCATTTGGTTATATTAGTGTTTAAGAGCAGTTGGAAGCCACGGAAGGAGTGTTGTGTGGCATTGAAGCTCGTTTGGAAGTTAGTTAACACAATGTCCAAAGAAGGGCCAGATGTATACCGAATGGTGTCGTCTGTGTAGAGGTGGATCAGGGAATCACCCGCAGCAAGAGCGACATCATTGATATATACAGAGAAAAGAGTCGGTCCAAGAATTGAACCCTGTGGTACTCCCATAGAGACTGCCAGAGATCCGGGACAACAGGCCCTCCGATTTGACACACTGAACTCTATCTGCGAAGTAGTTGGTGAACAAGGCGAGGCAGTCATTTGAGAAACCAAGGCTATTGAGTCTGCCGATATGAATACGATGATTGACAGAGTCGAAAGCCTTGGCCAGGTCGATGAAGACGGCTGCACAGTACTGTCTTTTATCGATGGCGTTTATGATATCGTTTAGTACCTTGAGCGTGGCTGAGGTGCACCCATGACCAGCTCGGAAACCGGATTGCACAGTGGAGAAGGTACAGTGGGATTCAAAATGGTCAGTGATCTGTTTATTAACCTGGCTTCCAAAGACTTTAGAAAGGCAGGGCAGGATGGATATCGGTCTATAACAGTTTGTGTCTAGAGTGTCACCCCCTTTGAAGAGGGGGATGACCGCGGCAACATTCCAATCTTTAGGGATCTCGGACAATATGAAAGAGAGGTTGAACAGACTGGTATTAGGGGTTGCAACAATGGCGGCTGATCATTTTAGAAAGAGAGGATCTAGATCGTCTAGCCCGGCTGATTTGTACGGGTCCAGGTTTGGCAGCTCTTTCAGAACATCTGCGATCTGTACTTGGGTGAGGGAGAAGCTGGTGAGGCTCGGACAACTAACTGCGGGGGGAGCGGAGCTGTTGGCCAGGGTTGGGGTAGCCAGGAGGAAAACATGAACAGCCGTAGAGAAACTGGCCAGCCATAGAGAAACAGTGCTTTTTCTGTAGGTTATTAACTTGTATGCAAATTATCTAATAACAATGTAACACAATTAAAGACAAACGGTTTCTATCTTTTACCCAATATAGTTGTTTTCCATCTTTGTATGCTACTAAGACCGTGCTCTGTGCTTCTTCAATCCAGTAGGAGACGGCTGCATTCCATAGAAACACTTGTGTTTGATCAATGAATCAACCAGACCGTGTTGATCTCACCCCAATCACTTTGAAAAAGGGTCTGTCTGAGAGAGAGAGAGAGAGAGAGAGAGAGAGAGAGAGAGAGAGAGAGAGAGAGAGAGAGAGAGAGAGAGAGAGAACCATGAGGAATTAATTCCGAAGGCATCAAATAATTAGGCAGTTGGATGTTATTCATGAATTAATAAACGCAACAAGATCTCGGCGTTTGGTTTTCCATTAAGCAACTAGGTCAATAAGACATCCCAAATAATTAGGGCCATTTATTAATAACCTAGTGAATAGTTCAAGTCGTTGAATCATTAACTTTTTCAACATGAAGCGATGGTAGACAGGAAAGGAGAGGAATCATTTATTTCTTTGGCAGCAGTGGGGTATCACAAATGAGCAGCTGAGACCAAAGTGTAATGACCTGACTGCACCTGAGATGAGACAGCATCGTTTAACCCTGAGCTCGAACATAAAGAGGAAGCTCAGTGTATGCAGAGGTGTGTGTGTGTCTGTGTGCGTGTGTGTGTGCATGCGTCTGCGTGTGTTCAGTGTTTATGGGCGCGGGTATGTTCAACAACACACCAGAAAATAAAGCCCAATAAAACTGCATCACAAGTGCACATTTACCTGCACACCCGTGCTTGATAAATGCCACGGCAACCAGGGGAAAATTGCCTGCAAAGGACAGGGTGACTAATTCTCTCGCAAAATGTTATTAGGGCTTGGTGTGTGTGTGTGTGTGTGTGTGTGTGTGTGTGTGTGTGTGTGTGTGTGTGTGGGCGTGTGCGCGTGCGCATGTGCGTGTGTGTGTGTGTGCGTGTGCGTGTGCATGTGAAGGGCTTACAGGTTGTTTGAATGAAAATGAGATCTGTTCAATAATACATTAGGGTGTCTGCAGAACACTATTATGAAATAATATGTTTTATAAATGTGCTGGTAAATGGTGTATATTTCTGGCCTGGCATATATTTTACCCATATGATAGATGGTGGACAAGACTTGAAATTACATATGGGCTGTCATGCATGGCTGTTTAATATATTCCTTCAATATTGAAAACATTGGCAACGGAAAGGAAAACATATTAAAAACATTTTCTTTGAATTATATTATATTGTATTAATATATTTTATTTATTATATAAAATGGTATTCCTTTTTTATCAGATGGACAGTATAGTGTGCTGGAAATGATAATCGTTAGCTACTCTTACGGTGGTTACGTACAAACACTCATTCACTTCTTACAGAAATCGCAGTGCATGAAGTGTGTAATGTACCTTCCAGTACGGTATGGTGCACTTTATTTGAGGCTTCAATACATATCTTTATATTCATTTCACTGAATGTGATCGCGTACAATAGCATAGATGTTTTCAATCCTCACTGAGAGTTTGTTGAAGGACAAACCTCTCGTCTAGAGTCTATCTTAGAAGTTGATGTAGACTGTAATCATGTGGAAAAACTAGTGGCTACAGCAGAGAGACGGACCCGGCATTCACGCGTTCCTGCAGCGATCACATATTCCTCCTGCATTCACATATTCCTCCAGCATTCACATATTCCTCCAGCATTCACATTTCCTCCAGCATTCACATTTCCACCAGCATTCACACTTCCTACAGCATTCACATTTCCTCCAGCATTCACATTTCCACCAGCATTCACTTTTCCTCCAGCTTTCACATGTTCCTTCTGCATTGACATTTCCTCCAGCATTCACATTTCCTCCAGTATTCACATGATCCTCCAGCATTCAAATGTTCATTCACACATACTGGGCTATGAACTTATCATTTACTTTGACCTATACATTGAACAATATCATGCAATTCAAGTATATTTTGCTCTGTCGTTTTTTTTCTCTGGCTCTGTCTATACCTACCCATGATTCTCTCTTTCTCCATTTCTCACAAAACGACTTCCACACACATTATTTGCAATCTCACCCTCTCATTCTCTCTCCCTCTTTCTTTCTCTCTCCCTCTTTCTCTCTCGTTGACCATTGTTACATAACATCCCTCAGAATAGTAGAACAAGAGCTGTCTTTGTGGAGAATTTTCAACTGGTCATATGTCTCAGAGCGTTATTCCGCTTTCTGTTGGTCTTGAATCACTGCTCTCTGTTTGTGGATGTTTAATGCACATAAAATGCCATGTGACGTGTCAGGGGTAACCTTTGGGTAAATGTGTGCATTTGTTTTCTAACCAAGCCCTGTGCAAACTTGGAAGATATTATATACTGTAGGTTTCCTCAGGGTGCTTAATTTATCTTTCCTGACAGTGGAGATGTCAGCGAGCTAGGCCCTTTTTTAAAATTATGACTTTTATTTTGTTTCACTTCACGTGTTTTCTGGCCATGTAATCTTGTAGTAGAAAAAATTGTCTTAAAAAATTCAGAACAGAGTAATGCCACATATACAGGAAGATTTCTGAAATGCATTTTACTTCGTCATTTCCAACTTTAGTTTAGAAGACTAAACTTTGTGGTGAGTTTAGCAGTTACCTCTGAAGGTTCTCCACGAGGGGGATTGTATTGTTTCCGGGCCTCTGCTCCGGGAGGCCTGAGAGAGAAGAACAGCAGATTTACACTCATGATGTCCTCTCAGGGGGTGTTTAAAAAACATCATCTCTCTGTGTGGATCTCACTTTCTCTCTATCACCTCCTTTTTCTCTTGGTCTCCCGCTCTCGCTCTCTCTCTGTCCTTCTCTTTCTCATGCCCCCCCCCCCCCCCCCTCCCCAGCGAGCCAGAAGGAGCATCTTGGAGTTCCACAGCAGGCTGCTTCCAGGGTTCCTCTGGGGAGGGGAGCAGGGGAGGGGGTTCCACTCTGTGATTAACAAGGCCAACTGGTGCTTCTTTACTAATCAGGACGTGAAGTGTACCGGGCTAGTACTCGGCGAGGGAGGGGGTTAGCCAAGAAGAAGAGCCCAAGAAGAGAGGGAGGGAGGGAGGGAGGGAGGGAGGGAGGGAGGGAGGGAGGGAGGGAGGGAGGGAGGGAGGGAGGGAGGGAGGGAGGGAGGGAGGGAGGTTGTTCACCCATACCCACTGGGATGGAAGAATTTTGAGTATCCTGGAATATTACCTCCGGTTATAACTACAGTCCTAAAATATTACCCTAACCATTATTAGACTGGGTTATGATGACTTTTTAACTACCATTTGGCTAGCACCAAAACAATGATCTATTATACAATTTCAACCAATGAGTTCTAGCAGTTTATTATTGATTTATAGATCATCTATAAACTAGTGATTAACAGACTATGTTCTACTTATACATCTGTTATAAAGAGTCCCCAAGGCTCGGGCAGCTCCCAAGTAAAATGTGTGTGGTATTTAATATAAAACAAAGCTGTGATCCTGAGCCATAAGGAGTGATGCACGGCTGTGTGGCAACAGCATATCAGCACATAATTTACGCCACTCTTTATTAACACATTTCATTTCATTCAGGCAGCCGTGCCATTAGATGCCTTTGGCTACTCCCCCATCCTTCTCTGTGCGAGAGCCCAGAACTTATTGTGTCCAGTACATTTTTCACTGAGACCTCATTACAGTTTGATCGTCAAGTCAAGGACATGTTGGAGAGCTGCTAGGGAGCCCTCTCCACTGTCCAGGCCTCTGCATTACATCCATGTGAGTGGGAGCAGAGGGGCTGACTGACACATGAGGAGGAACCATCACTGTTGTGTTACTATGTGTGAGTGGAGAAGACCCTCAACATGCACAGGTTCATCTAAATCCCTTTTTTTCCATCCTTTCTGTTTCTTTCAGTCTATCCGTCTCGCTCACTCTCTCTCTCTCTCTGATTCACTCTATCTGTCACACACACACATACACACACACACAGAGACTCACTGTCACGAACACGCAGATAAATCTTTAAAGAGTCCCTAGCTACTTTTGAATTCAAACATCTCCCTTCGCCTGGCGAGGGGAGTGAGACTGTAAATTCATCCTGACTGCTCATAACCGAGGAACACTGTCAGATTTGATGAGTAATTGAAACCCTCGTAACTCAGTCGTAGCTCAAGCTGTTTTAATGGGGGGTAGTGTGTTTATGTATGTGTGTGTGAGCGTGTACCTACCTCCATGCATTTGCGGGTTTTCCTCTCCCTCGCTCAGCTATCGATAGTAGATCTATGTGGAAGAACACAATGCTCAACGGCAAATGTGTTAACATCAACTGAATATGGAATATGTCTGGAAGGTAGTTCCGAGGACAGTGCTTCTTTGAAGTGAAGGAGGTACAGATGGTCTACTGATGAGACACACAGACACCCGTGAGGCCCGTGACTACGATCTCACCTGGGCACATACCATATGGTGTCATCATTCTCTTACACACACACACACACACACACACACACACACACACACACACACACACACACACACACACACACACACACACACACACACACACAGCTAAAAGAGAGTAAGGTAGAGGGAAGCAGAGCCTCATTGTTAATTACAGTTGAAGTCGGATGTTTACATACACCTTAGCCAAATACATTTAAACTCAGTTTTTCACAATTCCTGACATTTAATCCTACTAAGAATTCCCTGTCTTAGGTCAGTTAGGATCACCACTTTATTTTAAGAATGTGAAATGTCAGAATAATAGAAGAGAGAATTATTTATTTCAGGTTTTAGGTTTTCTTTCATCACATTCCCAGTCGATCAGATGTTTACATACGCTCAATTAGCATTTGGTAGCATTGCCTTGAAATTGTTTAACTTGGGTCAAACGTGTCAGATAGCCTTCCAAAAGTTTCCCACAATAAGTTTTTGGCCCATTCCTCCTGACGGAGCTGGTGTAACTGAATCAGGTTTATAAGCCACCTTGCTCGCACACGCTTTTTCAGTCCTAACCACACATTTTTTCAGTTCTGCCCACACATTTTGTCTATAGGATTGAGGTCAGGGCTTTGTGATGGCCACTCGAATACGTTGACTTTGTTGTCCTTAAGCCATTTTGCCACAAATTTGGAAGTATGCTTAGGGTCATTGTCCATTTGGAAGACCCATTTGAGACCAAGCTTTGACTTCCTGACTGATGTCTTGAGATGATGCTTCAGTATATCCACATAATTTTCCTTCTCATGAAGCCATCTATTTTGTGAAGTGCACCAGACCCTCCTGCAGCAAAGCACCCCACAACATGATGCTGCCACCCCTGTGCTTCACAGTTGGGATGTGTTCTTCAGCTTGCAAGCCTCCCAATTTTTCCTCCAAACATAACGATGGTCATTATGACCAAACAGTTCTGTTTTTGTTTCATCAGACCAGAGGACATTTCTCCAAAAAGTACGATCTTTGTCCCCTTGTGCAGTTGCAAACTGTAGTCTGGCGTTTTTATGGCGGTTTTGGAGCAGTGTCTTCTTCCTTGCTGAGCGGCCATTCAGGTTATGTCGATATAGGACTCATTTTTACTGTGGATATAGATACTTTTGTACCTGTTTCCTCCAGCATCTTCACAAGCTCCTTTGCTGTTGTTCTGGGATTGATTTGCACTTTTCGCACCAAAGTAAATTCATCTCTAGGAGACAGAATGCGTCTCCTTCCTGAGCGGTATGACGGCTGTGTGGTCCCATGGTGTTTATACTTGCATGCTATTGTTTGTACAGATGAACGTGGTACAAGGCATTTGGAAATTGCTCCCAAGGATGAACCAGACTTGTGGAGGTCTACACTTTTCTGTGGTTTTCTGAGGTCTTGGCTAATTTATTTTGTCAAGCAAAGAGGCACTGAGTTTGAAGGTATGCCTTGAAGTACACCCACAGGTACCCCATAAATGGACTCAAATGATCTCCATTAGCCTACCAGAAGCTTTTAAAGCCATGACATCGTTTTCTGGAATTGTCCAAGGTGTTTAAAGGCACAGTCAACTCAGTGTATGTGAACTTCTGACCCACTGGAATTGTGACACAGTGAATTATAAGTTAAATAATCTGTCTGTAAACAATTGTTGGAAAAATGACTTGTGTCATGCACAAAGTAGATGTCCTAACCGACTTGCCAAAACTACAGTTTGTTAACAAAACATTTGTGGAGTGGTTGAGAAACGAGTTTATTGACTCCAACCTAAGTGTATGTAAACTTCCGACTTCAACTGTATATACCTGTTTATCGTTGAACAGTTTAGATGTGTCAATGAGTGAAGGTTAATGGCCTGTTTATAGAATGATAGAAAAGTGTTCCTGATTTTGTTCATTCCCACTGTTGTGCTAAAAAAAAGAATGTTGCATTATTCATGTGTTTGAGCTCCTCATGTTGTCAGATTCTCTCCCAGTGCTGGGTAGGATATCACAGAGGAGATTCAAGCTACTTGAGTTGTCAAAAGCAGCTCAGATCATTGCTTTGTACTGGCCCTGCTATCTCAAACCATGTTATAAGGAACTCCAGTCCAGAGAGCTTGCAGATGGGGAATAAAGCAAGTTGATGATAGGTAGAAGAGATGTATCATATTTACATTGCCTCTTACCTCAACACATCATGTGTTCCTACTCCCTTCACACTCCACACACACACACACACACACACACACACACACACACACACACACACACACACACACACACACACACACACACACACACACACACACACACACACACACACACACACACACACACACACACACACACACACACACAAATGCAAACTCACACACAAATACACACATGCACACACACAAATACACACACATTCGCACACACACCCTCGCCAGCCCTCTCCTTTGAGGCTTGAGGGTAATAACATCTTTAAATGTCAGTGAGCTTTTTGCCAGAGCCCATATCAGTCCCTTCACACCCGTGGAGCGATTGTCCCTCCGCCTATCCCAGACTCCTTAGCGGCACAGGGACTGACCACCTGGCACAGGTTTCTGTGGCGCCAGGCTTGGTGGCGTCCCCTCAGAGGAATACATTGACCTTATGTTGGAGTGTCTCTACAACACCATGGCTGTCAGCCTGGGAGTAGGGACCATATACAGCATTACCAATGGAGGGCTAACTGCTTTCATAGGATTTACTGTTATGTATATTAGACTATTGGTTTAAACTCAGTACAGGTGCTAAGAAATACAAAATGGAGAACTCGACTCAACTCCCACGCCTGTTTCTTTATTCATTTCTTTCTTTTGACTGTTCACACCATGTCTTTTAAACCTTATTATTTGGTATTACATCTTTGTGTGTTATTAAAAGTCGAAACGTCTGTGATTCGCCCGTTCCAAATCCCACAGGATTGGGATCGAAGCCAGGTCCACTTGAACGAGAGGGAGGGAAAAAAAACACAAGGAATTGAATAAGGAGATGACAGAGAACAAGACCAAGCAGTTAAAAGCCGCTGCAGCACCCTCTTTCTCTCCTACCAGTTTTTTATTTTCTTTTAGTAATCTAACGTTGAAGTTTATTCCCAGGCACATTGAGACATCACGTCATTTCTTTGAAATATTGTACTTCTTCAAAAGAAGTTATTGATGCTGCACGAGGTCTATTTTCATAGCCCCGAGTTAAATCGTGGCACCCTCTCACTCATAAGCCTATGGATTTAGCATAGAGATATGATGGGTTTCTGAAAGGACTGTAAATCGTCAAGCAGGTTTCCGAACATCCCCTTGTCCAACTGCATAGCAGGGGATGTGAACATAATAATGTGCTTGTGAGGAGAGACATTCTGGTTAAAAAGTGAAGGAATCTTCTCAAGGTGTAAATGTTTGCGAGAAAAGTAGCAGTACGAAAGGTACGCTGTGCCCATGAGCTGTCATCCACACACGGCCATCACGCACACACACGGCGCACACAGCACTCCCCCCCCCAAACCACACACGCACCTGATCTGGTACTGTATTTGATTGGATAGGCAGTGTGACTGTGAGTTTTTGAGTTTTGTTGGGCCTGGTTTAGTGCAGCAGGCAGGCTTTCACTTCTCTGTAGCTGTGACACAGACCCCGCTAAGCGTTAATGGCTCATCCAGCAGGGAACCTTTGGATACTTCTAACTACTAACATATCAGGGAGAAAAACGTCCCCACTGTCTTCTACATAATAACAGCATACCATATTGCCCACGACACATAGGCCCAGAAACGGACTGGCAAAAGGCAGTTCGGGCAAATGCCTCAATGTGCCAGTGTGTTAGAAATGCCCGTGCCGATTTCTGGTCTCAGTCCGTCCCTGCATAGTCCTAACATGACGCTGTGGGTCCTCAGTATAGGCCTAACATGACCCCTTAGGTCCTCACTATAGGCCTAACATGACCCCTTGGGTCCTCCTTTGTACTTACTGCAGCTTGGATCTATACGGCCTTGAGTGATTCTGAAAACAACATTCTATGTAACGGGCAACATTTTACCAGTTTCAATTGCGCTGAGATTTGGACCAAGGGACTGTTGATGCCAGATTAGTGATTGGCAGGACTGGAGGATATAAAACATGTCATTTGGACTCTTGGACGGAGTAGGGTAGCAGCTATCCAAATGTAAAATCTGTGAAATTAACCTAATGTGTGGACACTGTTTGTGAGCCCCCTAATCAACCTCTATTGACTTACAAGTGGAGAAAGCACAACCACAAGCACACAGCAAAACAGACGAAATTTGTATCTAGCACCCCCCTCTCCTTGCTTCTTAAATTGAATTTAAGTAATTTGATTACTTTAAAAACACTATTTCTGTAAGGACAGACGCTGCGAGACGAGAAGCAAGTACAGGGAGTGATTACTTTAAAAACACTATTTCTGTTTGGACAGACGGTGGGAGACGAGAAGCAAGTACAGGGAGTGAATACTTAATAAATAACAGACATGAAACAAAACACGGACAGCGTCTGGACAAGGGAAACATGACTCGGGGAAGAAATGGAGTGACAGATATAGGGGAGCTAATTGATAACATGACGAAGAGCTGATCCGATGAAAAGCTGATGCGCTTAACGATGGTGACAGGTGTGCGTAATGATAAGCAGCCTGGCGACCTCGAGCGCCAGAGAGTGGGATCGGGAGCAGACGTGAGTGTACCCCCCACCCGGGGTCCCACCTGGGCGAGCCTGACGGGTCGGCCGAGGTGTGGGAGCCAGATGAGGCGACCCGAGATGTGGGAAAAAGACAAAACAAGTAAAAGTTGTCTAGTAAAATGTTTATGCCGAGTGCCAGGTCTCTCTCCATTTAGAGACATCAGTACAGTATCAAGCCCGTCTGTCAGTCTGGACAAGTCTCCATGTGCTGGCTCCATACATGTTTCTGTGAACACACACATAGTCACTGTTCTATTACCAATGGCATTTAGGATAGGTACTATCGGACACACAAACAGTTACTATGTTGAAGTTTGAACAGGTCAGACTAAACCTACCTAATTCTGGTCTCCCCATCGACAACCGTTGGTGAGCAGGCAAGAGGTGAGGCTGGAAGTAAGGTCTTTGCCAGCGCCCCATTGATGGGCATGGCAGCGTAAACCAGCTCCTGGCCCCTCAAAGATACTGGTCGGTCACACACAAACACACACACAGAGCACTGATTAGATTATAAGTAGTGGTTATGATTAGCGTGGTGGAACCAACCTGATCACTGCGTTCACCTTTCTATTTCACTTCAGATATCATGATATTTGATGTGAAATACTATGATAAATGCAGCGATCAGGCTGGTTCCACCAGGCTAGGTTATTAAGGTGAATTGGGAAGTAAGTCGAAACTGTTTAGACCTTTGACCAGGTCAAATGTCACTGACGTGATTCACGTCTCCTCGCTGTTCCATTTCTAGGAATGCTCACAGCGAGGGCATGTCTGCGTGATGCTAAGGGTCCCCTTCCTGGTCTTCTCTATGTTGCATGTTTGGCTGCAAACTGGACATCCCTCAAACAATTGCAGCAGCCAATCCTCTTAAACAATGTACTTCCTCATCTTATGAGGTGGTGTTGACTGGGAGGGCCTGTGACAGGGTGATATAATAGACAGCCAAATGGTCAATTGCATTTTGTTATAAAGAAAGGACAAAGCTTTTTGATAATGCACTTCACAACCAAAATGACTCTGCTTGGCTGGGTAATTAATTGTTTAATTTATTAAACTTTTTACATAACACACATTACCGTTGTTGAAACAGTCTGTGTCATCAGGGCAGTAACTGTAGTAGTAGCTATTTCTAAAATGTATCTTCTCATAATGTGATTTTAAACCTAACCCAAACCTTAACTAAACTGCTAACCTTATGCCTTAAATTAAGACCTAAATGATTCTGTTTTTTCATTAATTTTTATGATATAGTACATTTTGACTTGGTGGCTGTGGTAACTATTTGAAACTCTAATTCTATGCTTTAAAAATGTGTACTGACTATAGCTCCAGACTGGATTAGATTCAGGCCAGTGACGCCGTTACGATTTGTTGCTCCTAGTTCAAGGACTAGTTAGACTCAGACATGAGTTATCTACCACCATAGCTGCATCCATTATTTTGTTTCGTCCTAGACAATACAGAATACACTTGTGTGAGCTATGAACTAACTTAAAACTAACTAATGTAAATCTGACTTGTAGTCTAATGTTAGAGAGTCTGTAGCTAGCTAGCCTACCTAGCTAGCATAGTCAAATGATAATGTTACATAACCACTTGTATCTGGACAATAAACAATAAACTTGTATGAATATACTATATCATATATACTATACCAAAATGACATTTTGTTTTATTGAATTGAACCATTTTATTTAAACATGAACCCTAGTGAATAACAACAATAATAACATTTTCCTGAATCATTATAATAGGATTGTAATGAGGTAGGTAAAGTTATCTAGCAAGCTAGCTATGCTAACGTTAGCTAAAACATTAGCTAGCCTGCCTCGCTAGCTAACATTGGCTAGCCTGCCTCGCTTTATCAAAAGATAGCTACAGTGCCTTGCGAAAGTATTCGGCCCCCTTGAACTTTGCGACCTTTTGCCACATTTCAGGCTTCAAACATAAAGATATAAAACTGTATTTTTTTGTGAAGAATCAACAACAAGTGGGACACAGTCATGAAGTGGAACGACATTAATTGGATATTTCAAACTTTTTTAACAAATCAAAAACTGAAAAATTGGTTTGAATACTTTCGCAAGGCACTGTACATACATAACCAGCAATAACATTATCTAACGTTGTTAGCTAAATTATACCAGAGAGGTCATTATATTCTAGTATCTCTGGTTATACTCACCACTACTGGTTGTTGCACATTAAGCTAGCTAGTCTGTCGTCCTTTGAACGTGTTGGGGGCAATGAAAGAACGGAGCCCCATTCAATGAAGGGAAGCGAATTGCATGTGGAGCTTGGCAAAAGGGGGCATGATTTGTTGACAATTTTAATCCAAACCTAACCTTAATTTACTCGCTGTGACGCACTCTGTTTTTGACAAGACTGACTTTATAACCAAAATGATCATATGTACACTTTGTAGACAATTTTGACACTAGAATAAATGTTTCTGACTCATATCGATGCCACACAGGCCGTTTTCAAAGGGATTAGTTGCTTTTTAGGGGCAGTCTGATGAAGACCAGACCTGTGCCTAATCCTCTCTGTCAGCTCCTGTTGGACCAAAGAAAACAAAGCTCATTACGAAAACAACATCAACAACCACTCATCCCACCACTCACAATCAAAAAATATTCCTTCCCCAATACCCTGAAGAGCAAGATTTACTTACCAAACCAAACACTTTCCCGTAAACTGGATTTGTATCCTAATCTCTACACTACCACTTAAACCTAAATCTTTACCCTAAACCAGGTTTGTTCCCTCTTCTTACATTTTCGTCTTTACATTTTTTATCCAATATAGTTAGTTTCAATCAAATCAAGTTAAGAAAGCAAAAGGAGAACACCAACACCCCTCCCTCTTGTACCTTGCCAAGCCTCACCTTCAACCGGACAGATCCGCTGAGAATAGCAAGAGGAGAAGGCATGAAACCCTGAGCTTCATTCCCTACCAGTCCAAAAGTTTTGTCGCCATCTTAAGGTGCCCACATTTTTCCCAGCCCAAATCATATGGAACAGTTTGTTGGTATACAGTGTATTACGATAACATTTGTAACGTTTTTGTTCATTTTGGACTTAGTTTTTTTCCCAGATGTTCGGGCACACACATTTTTATCTCTCGAGGCAATTCGGTAGCCGAAGTCTACGCCCCTTCGTCAGCGATTGGTCAACAGTAGGGATTCTTCAATGAAGTGCCTGTTTTCATTCACGGAAGACGACTCGTCCTCATGCCATTTTTTCAACTTGAGAATACTGCACCAAACATCCTAGTCAGATGAAAATTGTGCAACTAAGAACTCCTCAGAAAAAAAAGTAAAAATTAATGACATATTTCTTGAGTTATCTTAGATTAATTCGGACTATTTGGAGCAAGCGTATACAGGCTTCGGCGTCTCAAAATGGACAAACAGCACTATTGACGTTTTTGTCTTGTTTTTCAAGGGAAAGTTATTTTAAGGGCGTATGCGAGCACACTAGCCGAGCTCGGCTAGGAGCCAGACGAACTGAAGCTTGCTGATGCCTTTAGTCTTCCCATCCCTGGCAGTCATTCTGAATGCAGGTTGGGGTGATTAAACATTCCAAAGGTTGGATATCCCCACTCTGGCTGGATTCCAATTGGAATTACACATCCCTTTGCAAGCCTGCATAACGTGACTTGTCGAACTGATGTGGACCTTTCACCATGGGTTTCAAGCCACTGTAATGGGTTGGCACTAGGCCCTCAAAATCAGGCCTCAAGAAATATGTATTGTGCTACAGGATGACATTTTAATGATAACATATTAGCTTAAAATCTCAGGACTGAAAATGGATGAAAGCAACACCCATGTCGCTGTCACTAACAATTACAGCCATTGGTGGTAAACCCTACAATTCACTCGAAGGCATATGCAAATAAGGCTTTACGGTAAGCAGTGTTGTCATTTAACACCGTCCCAGTGTTTATACAGGTCCACATTTTATGTGTTACATTTAACAGTCTCGGTGTTGATTTAACACTGGATAGATTTATGTGCAGGTTTGTCACAGGTATCCACAGTTCTGAGACAAACACTGGACTTGACACATGGTCAAGACACTTTATCTCCAAACCAATCAATGCCTTATCCCCACCCTAGAGATGATGACATCACCACACTGAGAAGACATAGCCCTAGAAGACCCTCTGAGGCTCCTGCTTTAGAAGCCCTGCTGTGAAAAAGAACTGTGTCCCACATTGATCCTTTGCCCCTATCTGACACAGTGTTCAGAGAGGAGCCAGACAAGGAGACTGCAGAAGAGGGAGAAAGAGAGAAAAATAGAAACGGATCAGAAGAGAGCGAAAGGGTAAAGAGAGACAAAGACAGTGAAAGAGAGACGGAGAAAGAGAGAGGGAAGTAAGTCCCCTGTTAATCAAAGATGTTTTACATTTAGAGAGCCACGATTTCAGCCAAACTGTATGTGTGTGTGTGGTGAGGAGAGTCATTTCATCAATCTCTCCAGCCGTACATACATCATACCTCGTGTGGCATGTGCATACTTCATATCGCCCAGCCGATAGATTTATCATAGGAGGTGTGCCCATAGCTCATATCACTCCTGTGGATCGATAGCTGGGCTGCTGTCCCCTGGACTTCCTCAGGGACTGACTCCACATAAAGATAGAAGTCAATATCTTGTCACTGACACATTGGGGCTTTGAGAGATCACAGAGCTCAGTGAGGCTGAGACTGAGGGGGAAGACATTTTCTCTCCCCAAACTCACAGCTTCACGACCGGTGTAGGCTGCTACCTAGACAGACCACCAATGATTAGTTAATACAATAAGCAAGGAGTTCTCTCACATACTGAACATGTAATCTCTAGTTATATCCTACAGTGGGACCTTGTTATTGTCTATAACTAAGACTGAGCGATTTTCCCTAGCCATGTCACAAAACGTGTACAGGAAAAATCCTGATCCAAGGTATAGAATATCTCATGAGTTTATTGTGATTATATAAGCGCCAAATTGGAGTGGTCATTTCTGTGTTGGATTAGTCTTGACTCTGGTTTTTCGTTGAAGAAAATGTTTGCCTGATCATATTAGCTCGTCTATTGAGACTGATTAGAAAGAGATGTCTATTATGCATTGGCTACCTCAGGAGTCTGCTGCTGCTGATAATATAGAGTTGGAAAGGTAAACACATTCGGCAGGGTTTAGCTCGGCAGGGTTAGTTCGGCAGGGTTTAGCTCGGCAGGGTTATCTTAAGATGGTCAGAGGAGAGATAAACAGAGTCCTCGCTGCTTTAATTTAAAAAAAAGTGGATTATTAAAAATGTATTTTCTTAGTCTGAACATGTTTAAGTCTCAGGTCCAAGTCAGTCTATGCTTTGAAAGCAGTATGTTGTGTTGTGTTCTGTACAGCACAGCACAGCAACAGTCAGACCCAACAGAGTATTTTCCTTCCGTCTGTTTACATGCTAATATCCCTCCTCTTTTGGGTAGAGTCTATTTACCTTTACCCTCCCTGCGGCACGGCAACAGAAAGAATATGAACATATGGGATTATGACTCTTAACAATATTCAAAATGTGTTTAAAAAAGGGTGGAATATCTCTGCACCCTATGGTGTGTGTGTTTTTCGCTTTGTGTGTATCAGGCAGATGTCTGCTGTGAGGAGAAAGCGGATGGCAAAGACTCCGATTCAGAGACTGTTGCTGCTGAGGCTGGATTGAGCCTTAAAGGTACAGTGCTCTGCCTCCCAACGTGCTTTGATGTAGCTCACTGGTTTAAGTAGCGAGGTACATAGAGTGCTTGTCGACGACGGCTACAGGCCATCTGCCTTGAGACTACAGGATTCCACATAGCACCAAGAGAGAAAGAGACACACCGCTATACGGATGCCTCCACCTTTGATAAGAAGTCAGATATTTCAAAGCAGAAGCAGACTGAACAAATATTCAGAGTCCCCTAGACTTGCTGAAGGCAGTGGACTGCTGAGAAGGAACAGGAGAGCTTTATTGATTCGGACATACCTTAAAGGTTACACCATCTTAGATCTACCCTGCCCACTCCCCTCCTCGCCGATCAACACAGAGGGAAAGGAGGAAAGGGGGAGAGGGAGAAAGAGAGAGAGAGAGAGACCACAGTGTGCCATCACAGCAGCAAGATGTGTGACCTGTTGCCACAAGAAAAGGGCAAGCAGTGAAGAACAAACAGCATTGTAAATACAACCCATATGTATGTTTATTTATTTTCCCTTTTTTACTTTAACTACTTGCACATCGTTGCAACACCGTATATAGACATACTATGACACTTCAAATGCCTTTATTCTTTTGGAACTTGGGTGAGTGTAATATTTACCGTTCATTTTTTCATTGTTTATTTCACTTTTGTTTATCCATTTCAGTTGCTTTAGCTATGTAAACATATGTTCCCCATGCCAATAAAGACCTTTGAATAGAATTGAATTGAGGGAGAGCGGAGGAGGAGAGTAGAAGAGAGAGAGAGCTTTGGGAGGGCTTGCCATAAAGCAGGAATATTTGAAGGTATCTTTTTAATTTCATGCACCACGGCTCTCACATTTGTTTCCCCTCTTCTGTTCATCCCCTGCTCCCCCTTTTTCCCCTCTAATGTTCACTTCCTCGTCCTTATTTTTTCTCTCTCTCGGGGGGGTCCACATTCAAACGATGATGCATCCTCAGCACCCTTTGTGAGATTCAGGCATAGAAGACGAGACTCCATGGGCATAATTTCAACTAGACCTTGGGTATGGTGAAGGGAAAGGGGGTGATTGTTTTGAAATTCTCATTGAAGCTCATTTATTGCATTTCTACATTTGGAGAACAGACAAAAAGAAGCCAAATCATGTGTTATAGGGTTGATATCACTGTGGCTGCTGGAGCTTCATTCACCTCAGTCGATAAGGGACTTAACATTCTACAGACACATGACTGGCCATAGAACCTCTACTACAGCCGTTTTCCACCTCAGTGAGAGAAAAAAGGGGCACTGCTCACTGCAGCTGTTTTGATGCGTTCTCAGCCATACCTCAGTGCTCTCGGCCTGGGCAGCAGGGCAAATATCCTTTCTGTCAACTCTGAGCCGTCTGCAAGGTCCTAAAGCCAACCAACTAATCCCGATAAACTGCATTGGCCTTTTAATTGGGATTGGAATGATTTTAGTGGCCGATTTTAAATTGTCAGTGTTGAGCTAGGGTATGGCGACTGCCATACCCAATTGATGCCTCTGCGAGACTCGTGTAGAAACCTCCCTATACTGTCATTTTTTGTCTAGTTACAGTGGACTGGGGGATGTGGACTGCAGAATGTAGGCTATTTACACCACAATGAAATGTGGTGACACGTTATACAACGACAAGAAATTCCATTGCTATTCGGCGAAAGGATGTTGATTATTCCTTGAATTTGGGGAGGATGTCTAAACAAGTTCAAACTGTTGGCTGCCAAAATAAAAATGAAGTATTTTACTGTATGTTGGAAACGACAAAAAAGGTAGCAATATGACAAATTGTATTAAGCTTAAATGAGGTAATTACGTGAGTATTTTGGCCAGAGATTTGCACAAGCCTCGAAGTGGACAACTGCCAACTTCCCCCTTCATTCTACTATATTTTTGTAGGAAGTCAGCATGTCTCCAAGGCCCAGAGCTCAGATACGCTGCTGGGTGAGACATGTCAAGAGAGTTGACCCCTGATCTGTGTATGAGTCAGCCAGAGAGAGAGAGAAATGGATGTGAGAGTCTATCCTCGCTCTCTGGCGTTCGCCCTCCTGGATGAAATAGAACAGTAGAGGTGACACGTTCTTGGAACAGCGAGCAACCTGAGAGTTCCTGTGGCTCTCCAGGGGGTCCCAGCCTGTTCGCAAGAGCCTTGTTAGTGAGGCCTTGTTAAGGGCCTTATTAAGGCCTTAATTAGTCCAATATGGCTGCTCTGATTGGTGTGCCCTGAGTGTAGGACAGAGCACCGCTTCCAATGCTTCAGCCTGTCAGACTAGAGCTGCAGGACCCCCTCAGCCTGCTTATAGAGCTCTGCTTTGGGGACGTCTACAGTCTGCCTGTCACATTTTATCTTCAGGACTCCCTCAGTCTGGCTCTCTGGTGGAATGTTTATATTTGTCGATTTCAGTTTCATTACCTCTTTTACTCTTTTGAGTTCTCGGAGTTACAAGCAGCTTGATAAAGGAGAAACACGCTAGTACTAGTCACAGTTCCTGTTGTTTTAGTTAGATATTCAGCCCCCCAGCCCTCTTTCTCTCCATCTCAGGATCACTTAGCCTGAACACCTGAAAGGTTATCCCCAGGTCACATCCCTCCATGTTATTTGATATCGTTTGGTTTCTCATCAGTGAACATTAAACCTAACCCACGTGGCAGTGTATGGATGTATGCCCGATCAGAGAGGCTCCGGTGTAATTGCATTTGAAAATTATGGATTATTACCTCTCCCCCGTTCACGTCACTGAATGGCTGAGGTCCTTCTAGCTGGCTGGGAGAGTACTGAGTAGTGGGAGATAGACACTGAGAGAGAGCGAGAGAGAGAGAGAGAGAGAGAGAGAGAGAGAGAGAGAGAGAGAGAGAGAGAGAGAGAGAGAGAGATTTGTCTTTAGATGGGGTGGGATTTAGAATTGCTAGTTTTTCTTTTAATTTTCTCGATGTGCAGCTTTGAATACAGACTAATCGACTGGGTCAATTGAGATGCGAAACAAACTGCGTCTACATGTAAAACCGTGATCATTAAATCATTAGAAACCATTAAGTATCAATTCATATCATTTATTTCACAAGAGGAGGCGTGCAAGAGTCGAGTTAATTGAAAATATTTTATGTAAATTGTAAATACTTCAGCGAGTGCAAATATGCAGTCCGTGAAGAAAAGATAGCTGCCATTTAGTGTGTGCATGTGGCTGTTTGTATTTCTTATTTTGTGTGACAGTCCCTTGATTCGTCTACTGAGTGTGCACATATGTGCATCTCTCTCTCTCTCCCCTTCTTTTTTTCAAGGCACACACTCACCATACCAATGAATCACCCCTCCACTCACTGAGCAACCCAATCATTTACTCCCTCCCACTGATGGGCTGCATGGACTACGTTGGGCTGTGCACTGTTGGCAGTAGCCTTTCTGGGCTTTGATAGACTAAAGCCTGGTTTGTCTGGGCTATTTTGGGCTGTTCAGAAGCCTGGTTGGGCTGTGTGACTAAGCACTGACTTCACAAGGCTGGGCTGTGTTAGACTTACTCCAAGCTCTTATAGCCATGCTGGGCTGTGTTAGGCAGGCAGACTTTCCGGGGCTTGTGTCCGGATGATCCGAAATTAATCCCATCAGTGTGTCCTGTCTCTTCAGAGGGCTGTGGGATAAAGCTGCTGGTCGGCCACAGAGCTGGAAGGAAGGCCATGACCAGAGTGACTAAGGGTGTAGTTGATATCGGTGAGGGGGGACAATTTTGGGCGGTTCTTGCATTGGAATCACATTGAATTCTGCTTCTATCACACTATAGACCATAGATTTGGCGTGGAATCTGTAGCCTGTCTCCTCTGCGCTGTATCAGCACAATGGATAGCGCCCTGCACACTAAAGCAAGTCCATGGAGTTATTGTGGGGGCGGAGCGGGAGGAGGGGGACCATGATCACAACAGCCAACACTGCCTGAGATCTCTGTCCCTTTCTCTCTCTCTCATTCTCTTACTTTCTCCCTCTTTCTACTCCTATCGCTCTCTCCCTCCCTCCCCTTATATCCCCCTCTCTCTATCTCGCTCCCTCCCTCCCCATACCCCTACTCTATAGTATCAGGGTTTGGTGTGTCTCTCTGTCTCTCTCTGTGTCCATCCGCCGGGCAGTAATCTGGTTATCTGCTCCTCTTGTCCAGACATAATCCTCTGCAGTTGGTTTATAACTGGTCCTCTGCTCCTCTTCTGGCTCAACGTTTCGAAGGGTTTTAGAATGATTATCTATTCACCAAGCTGCCTATTGTACAGACAAGTTCACTTACTGGACGCTTGGGGTTGTGTGCATTGTGAAAGATAGACAGGGAGGGAAAGAGAGAGAACTGACAGAGAGATGGAGAGACAGATAGCTCCCTCACTTTACTCCTCTTGCCCCTTTTTCTTATTTTCTCCTCATCTTCCTCATCTTCCTCCTCCTCCTCCATCCTCTTCCCTCACTCCTCTCTTTCTGTACAGTCTTCAAAAGAGGTGTTTTTAATGACAGCATAGTGGAATCCACAGATTGCCGGTACCACTCAGTGAGGCTGAAATGACTCGGAAAAGAGAAAAAGATGGAGGGGAGAAGGGGAGAAGGGGAGCGCTGGAAGGCGGGAGCTAAGGAGCGGGAAAGGGTTGGTTTTACTAAGCTAACCAGATGACAGAGAACCTGGGCACAGTTTTGCAGCTAATGGCTTTGTGGGCTTGCCGCCACAGGCACAACACTCTCTCCTTTTCTCCCACTCTCTCCCACTCTCTGACACGCATAGAGAGAACGATAGTCGTTTGAATCAGATTAGAGGGCAAAACTCTAACCAAACCATGTTCCTCCAGGTGCAGATAAAATGACATCCGACGGTGTACAAACAGACACAACCAGCCTCAGGCACGGGCCGAAGCACAATCTGCTGGCGAGCCTGCTGCAGCCTCCCTCCACCATTCCATCCATTACCTATCCTCCACATGACGGCCATCAACTCAAATACGAGCAGGAGACCTTTAAATCATGTAGGTTGAAGTCTACAGTCGTCATTGGAGTAGAATACGGTTCTAGGCAGTGTGTGTGGGTTGTTGACGTTGTCCAGATTGGCAGCAGTCTGTTTATGTTTTAATCATAGGAGGAGCAGAATACTGCCTCCAGCCTCCCCTTGTAAATGTTACCTACCTTAGAGTAAATATACGTCGTCATGGAGACTGCTGTACACACGCCGACAACCGCACCATAAACAAACATGGATAAAATGCAGTTTCAGGTTCAATGATACAGCCTCTTGACAAAGCTCTCAAATATAATTTTTCTCTTTTTTGAATGATATATAGACATGCCCTTGCCTCTTTTGGGTTAAGTGGGTGTTGTACATTTCAATATTCCTTAATGTTGGTATGAGAATCATTCATTTAGAGCATAATTCATGTAGCCCTGCACGACCAGGGTTGTTGGCCACAGTGGCCCAGAATAGAGCTCGCACATACTATTACTGCCATCTACTGGTCACAAAGAGAACAACATACGTATGGACTCATTCCCCAGCACCACAGAGCCGACTCACTAAAATAACCGGTCGCTGAATGTCTTTGCTGCTCTGTGTGTGTGTGTGTGTGTGTGTGTGTGTGTGTGTGTGTGTGTGTGTGTGTGTGTGAGAGAGAGAGAGAGAGAGAGAGAGAGAGAGAGAGAGAGAGACCTAGTTAGGTTTAGGTCAGATCTAACTCGCTCTGTTAAATGAATCAAAACAGGAACATTTTACATTTGGCTAGAAATTCAAAAACAGAGAAAAATGTCCTCCTGTGTGCTACCTATATCCCCCCACTAGAATCCCCATACTTTAATGAAGACAGCTTCTCCATCCTGAAGGGGGAAATCAATCATTTCCAGGCCCAGGGACATGTACTAGTCTGTGGCGACCTAAATGCCAGAACCGGACAAGAACCTGACACCCTCAGCACACAGGGGAACAAACACATGCCTGGAGGTGACAGCATTCCCTCCACAATATGCCCCCCTAGGCACAACTACGACAACATAACAAACAAAACCATGTAACAACTCCTGCAGCTCTGTCGCACACTGGGTATGTACATAGTCAATGGTAGGTTTCGAGGGGACTCCAGTAGTACTGTAGACTACTTTATCACTAACCTCAACCCAGAGTCTCTCAGAGCGTTCACAGTCAGCCCACTGAAACCCCTATCAGATCACAGCAAAATCAAAGTCGACTTCAAAAGAGCTATACTCAATCATGCCTAGTTAAATAAAGGTTAAATAAAAAATGTAATAAAAAATGAGGTGTCAAAGCCAAAGGAAATTAATAATATTAAGAATTGCTATAGATGGAAGGAATGTAGAGTGGAAACCTACCCAAAAACAATTAGGCAACAACACATTCAATCCCTTTTAGACAACTTCATGGGCAAAACGTTTCACAGTAATAGTGAAGGTGTAAACTTGGCAGTAGAACATCTAAATAGTATATTTAACCTCTCAGCTTCCCTATCAAATCTAAAAATGTCAAACAGAAAACTGAAGAAAATGAACAGCAATGACAAATGATTTGATGAAGAATGCAGAACCTAAGATTTCTTTTAAACATATCCAACCAAAACATACAGACCTAGAAAACCTGAGCCTTCACAAAAACAATACAGAAATACGTTACGGAAAAAGAAGGAACAGCACGTCAGAAATCAGCTCAATGTAATTGAAGAATCCATAGACTAACCACTTCTGGGAAAACTGGAAAACTATTAACAAACAACAACACGAAGGGGTATCTAAACCACTTCTCCAATCTCGTAGGCTCTATAACAAAGAACAAACAGCAAAACCATATACATGATCAAATATAAATCTTAGAATCAACTATTAAAGACTACGAGAACCCACTGGATTCTCTGATTATATTGAATGAACTACAGGACAAAACACAAACCCTCCAACCCAAAAAGGCCTGTGGTGTTGATGGCATCCTCAATAAAATTATCAAATATACAGACAACAAATTCCAATGGGCTATTCTTAAACTCCTTAACATCATCCTTAGCTCTGGTATCTTCCCAGTACTTGAAACCAAGGACCGATCACCCCAATCAACAAAGTAGAGACAAATTTGACCACAATAACTAATGTGGGATATGCATCAACAGCAACCTTGTTAAAATCCTCTGCAGTTTCATTAACAGCAGACTTGTACATTTCCTCAGTGAAAACAATGTACTGAGCAAATATCACATTTTTACCAAATTACCGTACGACAGACCACGTATTCACCCTGCACACCCTAACTGACAACGAACAAACCAAAACAAAGGCAGAGTCTTCTCATGCTTTCTTGATTTCCAAAAAGCCTTTGACTCAATTTGGCAGGTCTGCTATACAATTGATGGAAAATGGTGTTGGGGGAAAAACATATGACATGGTAAAATCCAGGTAAAAAAAAAACAAGTGTGTGGTTAAAATTGTCAAATAACACACACTTTTCTTTCCACTGGGCCATGGGGTGAGACAGGGATGCAGCACAAGCCCCACCCTTTTCAACATATATATCAACAAATTGGTGAGGGGACTAGAAATGTCTGCAGCACCCGGCCTCACCCTTCTAGATTATGAAGTCAAATGTCTACTGTTTGCTAATGACCTGGTGCTTCTGTCACCAACCAAGGAGGGCCTACAGCAGCACCTAGATCTTCTGCACAGATTCTACCAGACCTGGGCCCTGACAGCAAATCTCAGTAAGGCAAAAATAATGATGTTCCAAAAATGGTCCAGTCTCCAGGACCACAAAAATAAGTTCCATCTAGACACTGTTGCCCTAGAGCACACAAAAAACTAAATATCAGCGCCACAGGTAACTTCCACAAAGCTGTGAACAAGCTGAGTGACAAAGCAAGAAGGACCTTCTATGCCATCAAAAGGAACATAAAATGTGACATACCAATTAGGATCTGGCTAAAAATACTTGAATCAGTTATGGAACCCATTATGGTTGTGAGGTCTGGGTCCGCTCACAAACCGAGAATTCAAAAAATGGGACAAACACCAAATTGAAACTCTGAACGCAGAGTTCTGCAAAAATGTTCTCCGTGTACAAAGTAAAACACCAAATAATGCATGCAGAGCAGAGTTAGGCCAATACCAGCTAATTATCAAAATCCAGAAAAGTAATTCCCAAACCTTCCATAACACCACCCCTCGCCATCACCTACAGAGAGATGAACCTGGAGAAGAGTCCCCTAAGGAAGCTGGTCCTGGGGCTCTGTTCACAAACACAAACAGACCCCACAGAGCCCCAGGACAGCAACACAATTAGACACAACCAATTCATGAGAAAACAAAAAGATAATTACTTGACACATTAGAAAGAATTAAAAACCTTTTAGGGCTAGGCGTCCCTCTAGCGGGACAACTTCCGGTGAAGCTAGAGGGCGCGCAATTCAAATAAATAATCATAACAATTATGGATATTAAACTCTTGAAACTAGTGGGCGCTATTTTTATTTTTGGAAAAATAACGTTCCCAAAGTAAACCGCCTATTTCTCAGGACCAGATGCTAGAATATGCATATAATTGACTTCTTAGGATAGAAAACACTCTAAAGTTTCCAAAACTGTCAAAATATTGTCTGTGAGTATAACAGAACTGATATTGCAGGCGAAACCCTGAGGAAAATCCAATCAGGAAGTGCCTCTTATTTTGAAACCGTTGTGTTCCTATGTACCCCTATTGGCCATTGAAAGGGATATCAACCAGATTCCTTTTTCTACCTATTCCCTTTGTGTTGAAGAATGAGTGTAAACGACTACGTTGTGTAAGTGACTTGCTGAGGGCTCTCAGAGTGATTCTTGCGTGAAAGACAGAGGTAGTCATTTTGCCTCTCGCTCCTACTCAAAAGCCAATTGTCCCGGTTGATATATTATCAAATAGATATTTGAAAAACACCTTGAGGATTGATTATAAAAAACGTTTGCCATGTTTCTGTTGATATTATGGATATAATTTGAAATTTTTTTCGGCGTTGTCGTGATCGCTATTTTCGGTGGATTTCTCAACATAACGTGACCAACAAACGGAGGTATTTTGGGTATAAAAATTATCTTTATGGAACAAAAGGAACATTTGCTGTCTAACTGGGAGTCTCGTGAGTGAAAACATCTGAAGATCATCAAAGGTAAACGATTAATTTGATTGCTTTTCTGATTTTTGTGACCAAGCTTCCTGCTGCTAGCTGGACATAATGCTATGCTTGGCTATCGATAAACTTACACAAACGCTTGTCTTGCTTTGGCTGTAAAGCATAATTTAAAAATCTGAGATGACAGGGTGATTAACAAAAGGCTAAGCTGTGTTTCAATATATTTCACTTGTTATTTCATGAATATGAATATTCTCCAATAATATTATTTGACCGTTGCGCTATGCTAACTAGTGTAGTTGATGACAATTCTCCCGGATCCGGGATGGGTAGTTCCAAGAGGTTTTAACCTCTTTTAGGTACATGTAAGTGTCTTATGTCGGTTGAAAGTTTAAATTCTTGGTAATCTAACTGCACTGTGTGATTTACAGTAGCTATTACAGCGAAAGCATGCCATGCGATTGTTTGAGGACGGCACCCCACATCAAAATATTTTTCCATCGGCATAGGTTTCATAAATTCACAAATAGCGATTAAATATTCACTTACCTTTTGAAAATCTTCCTCTGATTTGGAATCCAAAGTGTCCAGCTATAACACATAGTGTTGTTTTGTTAGATAAAATCCTTCTTTATATCCCAAAAAGTCCCTTTAGTTGGCGCCATCGATATGAGTAATCCACTCGTTCAACATGCAGAGGCAGGAATCCGAAATCTACCGCTAAACTTTGTTTCAACAAGTCAAAATAAGTTTCTCTTTACTACTCAGATAGCCTAAAATGTAATCAAACTATAATATGTCTTACGGAAAGAAGTATGTTCAAAGGAAACTGATTTTTCTTCTTTGTTTTTTAAGCTACAAGCCTGAAACCTTGGACATAGGCTGCTGATACCCTATGGAATCCATAAGAATTGCATACAGGGAGCTAATTTCCAGTATGCCCTTAAACTTTCCATTGTAAGAGCATGGACTCTCAAAAATAAAAAAATCAGGTTGGTTTTTCTTTGGATTTTCTCCTACCATATCTATTGTGTTATATTCTCCTACCTTATTGTAACATTTCCACAAACGTCAAAGTGTTTTCTTTCCAATGGTACCAATTATATGCATATCCTGGCTTCAGGGCCTGAGCAACAGGCAGTTTACTTTGGGCACGTCATTCAGGCGGAAATTGAGAAAAAATGGGCCTAGCGGAGAGTAAAAACAGTGACAGAATACCTGACCACTGTAACTGACCCAAATTTAAGGAAAGGTTTGACTAGGTACAGACTCGGTGAGAACAGCCTTGCTATTGAGAAAGGCCACCATAGGAAGACCTGGCTCTCAAAAGAAGACATTCTATGTGCACACTGCCAACAAAAGGAGGTGTAAACTGAGCTGCACTTCCTAACCTCCTGCATGACCATATAAGCAACACATATTTCCCTCATATTACACAGATCCACAAAGAAATCGAAAACAAACCAAAGTTTGATAAAGTCCAATAGCTACTGGGTGAAATACCATCGTGTGCCATCACATCAGCAAGATTTGTGACCTGTTGCCACAAGAAAAGGGCAACCAGTGAATAACAAACACCATTGTAAATACAACCCATATTTATTACATTTTTTTTCCTTTTGTACTATTTGCACATCGTTACAACACTGTATATTAACATAACATGACATTTGTAATGTTTTTATTATTTTGGAACTTCTGTGAGTGTAATGTTTTCTGTTCATTTGTATTGTTTATTTCACTTTTGTTGGGGGGGGGGGTGGTAGAGATATAGTGAGAGGGGGTGAGAAAGAGAGATGTAGACCAAAGTATGACTCATGCCATATATCAGTACAACAAACTATTTGGGCATTCACAGACCCTCCTCTTACACACAGAAATGCACTGAGTGCACAAAACACTAGGAACACCTTCCAAATATTGAGTTGCGCCTCCTTTTGCCCTGAGAACATTCTCAATTGTCGAAAGCGTTCCACAGGGATGCTGGCCCATGTTGACTCCAATGCTTTCCACGTGCCTGGCACCTACTACCATTCCCCATTCAAAGGCAATTCAATCTTTTGTCTTTCCCATTCATCCTCTGAATGGCACACATACACAATCCATGTCTCAGTTGTCTCAAGGCTTAAACATCCTTCTTTAACCAGTCTCCTCATCTTCATCTTCACTGTTTGATGTGGATTTAACAAGTGATATCAATAAGTGATCATAGCTTTCACCTGGATTCGCCTGGTCAGTCTATGTCATGGAAAGAGCAGGTGTTCCTAGTGTTTTGTACACTCAGTGTAGTCCACAACAAGGACAATTCTCCCTCGTGGGGACATTTCCCACATCGCCATGAGCAAAAAGGCTATTTTAAGCTTAGGGGTTAGGTTTAAGGTTAGGGTAAGTGGTTAGAGGTTAGTATTATTATTAGGAGTTAGGTTTAGGCTTAGGGTTAGGGCTACAGGTTAATGTTAGGGTTATGGTAAGGTTAAGGGCACTGGTGTAAGTATCTGTAAATTTTTGACAACTTTACCTCATTACATTCAAATCAAAATCAAATGTTATTTGTCACATTCACATCGTTAGCAGATGTTAATGCGAGTGTAGCAAAATGCTTGTGCTTCCAGTTCCGACAATGCAGTAATATCCAACCAGTAATCTAACCTAACAATTTCACAACAACTTCCTTATACACAGAAGTGTAAAGGAATGAATAAGAATATGTACATAAAAAAATATATGAATGAGTGATGGTATAGAACGGCATAGGCAAGATGCAGTGGATGGTATAGAGTACAGTGTATACATATGAGATGAGTAATGTAGGGTATGTAAACATTATATCAAGTGGCATTGTTTAAAGTGGCTAGTGATACATTTATTACATACATTTTTCCATCATTAAAGTGGCTGGAGTTGAGTCAGTATGTTGGCAGCAGCCACTCAATGTTAGTGATGGCTGTTTAACAGTCTGATGGCCTTGTGATAGAAGCTGTTTTTCAGTCTCTCGGTCTCAGCTTTGATGCACCTGTACTGACCTCGCCTTCTGGATGATAGCGGGGTGAACAGGCAGTGGCTCGGGTGGTTGTTGTCCTTGATGATCTTTTTGGCCTTCCTGTGACATCGGGTGGTGTAGGTGTCCTGGAGGGAAGGTAGTTTGCCCTCGGTGATGCATTGTGCAGACAGTTGCCGTACCAGGCGGTGAAACAGCCCGACAGGATGCTCTCGATTGTGCATCTGTAAAAGTTTGTTAGTGTTTTAGGTGACAAGCCGAATTTCTTCAGCCTCCTGAGGTTGAAAAGGCGCTGCTGCGCCTTCTTCACCATGCTGTCTGTGTGGGTGGACCATTTCAGTTTGTCCGTGGTGTGTACGCCGAGGAACTTAAAACTTTCTACCCTCTCCACTACTGTCCCGTCGATGTGGATAGGGGGGGTGCTTCCTCTGCTGTTTCCTGAAGTCCACGATCATCTCCTTTGTTTTGTTGACGTTGAGTGTGAGGTTATTTTCCTGACACCACACTCCGAGGGCCCTCACCTCCTCCCTGTAAGCCGTCTTGTCGTATTTGGTAATCAAGCCTAACACTGTAGTGTCGTCTGAAAACTTGGTGATTGAGTTGGAGGTGTGCATGGCCACGCAGCCGTGTGTGAACAGGGAGTAAAGAAAATAATGTACTTTTTACTCCATACATTTTCCATGACACCAAAAATTACTTGTGTAAGCGATGCGTAACTGGCAGCAGGGAAGTCAGGCGCAGGAGAGCAGAAATGGGTAACAGCCCGAGTACTTTAATGATGCAAAAACAAACGACACCCAGAACAGCAAAATACGGGTTGAAACAACCCGTCGCCAACCAGTCAGCAATGCACTAAACACTTACAACAAACAATTCCACACACAAACATGGGGGGAACAGAGGCTTGTATACACGTCAAATAATGAGGGAATGTAAACCAGGTGTGTGGGAAAACAAGACAAAACAAATAGAAAATGAAAGGTGGATCGGCGATGGCTAGAAAGTCGGTGACGTCGACCGCCGAACGAACAATTCATGACAACTCATTACATTTTGAATGCTTAGATGGACAGGAAATGGTTCAATTAACACATATTTTCCTACTGCCTCTGATCTGGTGAACTCATCAAACACAAATGCTTTGTTTGGAAATTATGTCTGAGTGTTGGAGTGTGCCCCTGGTTATCCATGAATAAAATAAATAAATAAAATGGTGTTGTCTGGTTTGCTTAATATAAGGAATTTTAGGTTCCCACGAGGATAGAAGGACATACTGTATGTGTGTGTTTGCATGCATGTGAGCATGTGTTCGTGTAGAAGCTGGCCCTTCAGCCTATTAAAGTAATGGTCTAGCATATACACACATCTCCCCATTTTGCCTGGCTGCCTCCCTCTCCTTTCAACCCTGCCTGCCTACCTCTCACCAAACCCTTCCCGCCTACCTCTCACCCAATCCTGCCAGCCTACCTCTCACCCAACCCTGCCTCCTACCTCTCACCCAACCCTGCCTCCTACCTCTCACCCAACCCTGCATTCTACCTCTCACCCAACCCTGCCTTCTACCTCTCACCCAACCCTGCCTCCTACCTCTCACCCAACCCTGCCTCCTACCTCTCACCCAACCCTGCCTCCTACCTCTCACCCAACCCTGCCTTCTACCTCTCACCCAACCCTGCCTCCTACCTCTCACCCAACCCTGCCTCCTACCTCTCACCCAACCCTGTCTGCTACCTCTCACCCAACCCTGCCTTCTACCTCTCACCCAACCCTGTCTGCTACCTCTCACCCAACCCTGCCTGCCACACACAGTAATGGACGTGAACCAACAGAACAGAGCTGAACAGACAAGCACTATGTACAGTATTTTCAGGTATAGGTATGTAAGGGAAATGATAAAGTCAATGTATGCTGTATTAACTGTAATGGAGACATCTATGTCATTACGTAGTGCCCTCCAGCCCTCAGAGAGCCGTCTATTTCCAAAATGCTAGATGATTGCTTATGGTTACCTTCATGTGTGTGTTAAATTTTAGTGTTCTCAAATGTTTTATTAATTGATTTTAGTTGTGTATGAAATTAGTATTTTTTGCAAAACACTATAAATATATATGTCTACTGTTTAGGTGGAATTGAATGTTTCCTCCTGTATATTTGACTGTGATATGTGGTTGTCTCATCTAGCTATACTGCACAAAAATATTTCAATGATTTTACTGAGTTGCAGTTCATACAAGGAAATAAGTCAATTTAATTAAATATCTTAGGCCCTAATGTATAGATTTCACATGGCTGGGAAAACAGATACACATCTGTTGGTCAAAGATACATTAAAAAAAAGTAGGGGCGTGAATCAGAAAACCAGTTAGTATGTGGAGTGTCCACCATTTGCCTCGTACATCTCCTTCACATAGAGTTGATCAGGCTGTTGATTGTGGCTTGTGGAAGATTGTCCAATCCTCTTCAATGGCTGTGTGAAGTTGCTAGAAATTGGTGGGAACTGGAACATGCTGTCGTACTCGTTGATCCTCAATGGGTGACATGTCTGGTGAGTATGCAGGCCATGGAAGAACTGGGACATTTTCAGCTTCCAGGATCCTTGCGACATGGGGCTGTGCATTATCATGCTAAATCGTAAGGTGATGGAGGCAGATAAATGGCACAACAATGGGCCTCAGGATCTTGTTACGGTATCTCTCTGTATTCAAATTGCCATCGATAAAATATAATTGTGTTCCTTGTCCGTAGTTTATGCCTGCCCCTACCATAACCCCACCGCCACATAGGGCACTCTGTTAACAACGAGAGCAAACGACACGTGGCATGCGGTCGTGAGACTTATGGTAGATAAATTAACATTCAATACTCTAGCAACAGCTCTGGTGGACATTCCTGCAGCCAGCATGCCAATTGCATGCTCCCTCAAGACTTGAGACATCTGTGGCATTGTGTTGTGTGACAAAACTGCATATTTTAGTGTGGCCTTTTATTGTCCCCAGAAAAAGGTGCATCTGTGGAATGATCAGCTATAATCAGCTTCTTGATATGCCAAACCTGTCAGGCGGATGGATTATCTTGGCAAATGACAAATGGTCACTAACAGGGATGTAAACAAATCTGTGCACAAAATTTGAGAGAAATAGCAGTTTGTGTATTTGGAACATTTCTGGGATCAGAACATGAATTACCCTATACAGTATTTTAGCTCATAGTTCCACTGACTAACACTAGCTATTGTGATTGATCAAATAAGTTAAACCGATACGTGTGAAACACGGTTGGAGTCAAGAATGCTGACTGGAGCCTGCATTTGGTCCTACTTTAATTATTGTTCATCATTGATATACACTACATGAGCAAAAGTATGTGGACACCTGCTGGTCGAACATCTCATTCCAAAATCATGGGTGTTAATATGTAGTTGGTCCACCTTTGCTGCTATAACAGCCTCCACTCTTCTGGGAAAGCTTTCCAATAGATGTTGGAACATTGCTGCGGGGACTTGCTTCCATGCAACCACAAGAGCATTTGTGAGGTCAGGCATTTAGGCCTGGGTCGCAGTCGGCTTTCCAACTTATCCCAAAGGTGTTAGATGGGGTTGAGGTCAGGACTCTGTGCAGGCCAGTCAAGTTGTTCCACACCGATCTCGACAAACGATTTCTGTATGGACCTCGCTTTGTGCAAGGGGGCATTGTCATGCTGAAACAGGAAAGGGCCTTTCCCAAACTGTTGTCAGAAAGTTGGAAGCACAGAATGTCCTTGTGTGCTGTAGCGTTTTAAGATCACTAGAACTAAGGGGCCTAGCCCAAACCATGAAAAACAGCCCCAGACCTTTATTCCTCCTCCACCAAACTTTACAGTTGACACTATGCTTTCGGGCAGGTAGCATTCTCCCAACCCAGATTTGTCCATCGGACTGCCAGATGGTGAAGCGTGAATCATCAGTACAGATCATGTGTTTCCACTGCTCCTGAGTCCAGTGGAGGCAAGCTTTACACCACTCCAGCCAATGCTTGGAATTGTGCATAGTGATCTTAGACTTGTGTGAGGCTGCTTGTCCATGGAAAACAATTTTCTGACATTTCCGACAAAACGTTATTGTGCTGATGTTGCTTCCAGGGGCAGTTTGGAAATCGGTAGTAAGTGTTGCAACAGACGTCAGACGGCGGTCCAGTTCTGTGAGCTTGCCGGCTGAGCCGTTGTTGCTCTTAGATGTTTGCACTTCACAATAACAGCACATATAGTTGACCGCTCTAGCAGGGCAGGAATTTGACCAACTGACTTGTTGGAAAGGTGGCATCCTATGATGGTGTCACGTTGAAAATCACTGAACTCTTCAGTAAGGCCGGTCTACTGCTAATGTTTGTCTATGGAGATTGCATGGTGGTGTGCTTGATTTTATACACCTGTCAGCAACGGGTGTGGCTGAAATAGCCAAATCCACTATTTGAAGGGGTGTCCAGACGCTTTAGTAGATATGCAACGTTGAATACACCACTAAAACTATTTCCTGCAATTGTATGTACAGTAGTGTAAAATTACTAGTTCATTCATTATAATGAGGACAGAGAAAAGCAAGTCTAGACTATTTTCACAAACGTTCTTCTGCTAACAAATATGTTATAATATGGGAATCTATATGAACCATCAAGTATCCATTTATTGAAACTCACAACAGAGTAGGGGGACTGCAAACATTGGATTACTTTAGACTTTAGAAGATTGCAGCTCAGCCTCTGAGTGTCATAAACACGAACCAAAGACAACCCCATGTTCATCCGAATCACATATTTCTCACAAAAGTTACAGCTTGTTGTCTCAAGCCCGGAGTTAAGCATCATTATATATGACTTTATATAATCAGAATATGCTTTTTCCTCTTTTGGCATACCACCCACATACCTCCTTCAATTAAAACCTGTTGATCCTACTTGAGACGCAGACGTCTCAAGTAGGCACCTGGAAATGCAAATGCGCTACGCTAAATGCTAAATGTACTCGTTAAAACTCAAACGTTCATTAAAACACACATACAGGGTATTGAATTAAAGCTACACTCGTTGTGAATCTAGCCAACAAGTCAGATTTTTAAAATGCTTTTCGGCGAAAGCATGAGAAGCTATTATCTGATAGCATGCAACACCCCAAAATGCCTGAAGGCGACGTAAACAAAATAATTAGCGTAGCCGGCGCTACACAAATAGCAGAAATAAAATATAAAACATTCATTACCTTTGACGAGCTTCTTTCTTGGCACTCCTATATGTCCCATAAACATCACTATTGGGTCTTTTTTTCGATTAAATCGGTCCATATATACCCAAAATAGCCATCTATGGAAACTGTGTAATTCAGAAAAAAACATTGTTTCAAAACGCTGCGTCATTTTATAAAATTAAAAAAGTCGACAATAAACTTTCACAAAACACTTCGAAATACTTTTGTAATCCAACTTTAGGTATTAGTAAACGTTTATAATCTATCAAAATGATCACGGGGCGATGTGTATTCAATAGCTCCACGTCTTGAAATCATGGTCGGAAATCTCTCCTCCAAAACATCCTGTCGGAGACCGGAAGAAATGGAATCCCTTTCCTTTGTTTTACCAAGAAATAATTCTCAGGAAAATGACGACAATGGCGACATCGTGTGGAAGCTGTAGAAACTGCATCCTTAGTCCTATTTAATTTGGTGTCCTTTAAACAATACATGCAGGTGGCGCATGAATATTATTTTCAGCTTTCAGTGACCAGTTTTTCTTGCGCTTTTCGATGAAACACACGCTCTGTTATAGTCACAGCCGTGATTTAACCAGTTTTAGAAACTTCAGAGTGTTTTCTATCCACACATACTATTCATATGCATATACTATATTCCTGGCATGAGTAGCAGGACGCTGAAATGTTGTGCGATTTTTAACAGAATGTTCGAAAAAGTAGGGGGTCGACTTAAGATTTATTAATGATCAGGATGATGAGGATGAGGATGATGATGATGATGATGATGATGATGATGATGATGTGGCCAATATGAGTTCCAGTTGTCAGTGAAGTGAGTAATGCATCATGTTCCTTATTTTGGAAAGATGGACAGAGTCGTGTCTTTGGCTATGTTCGGATTAAGTGATATGACATGCTATTCTATAAAATAATTTCTCTGTAATTAATATTACCTGATTAAGCTAATCATGTATATGTAATTAACTAGAAAGTCGGGGCATCACAAAATAATGTTTATAGAGCTGTTATCTTCCATATAAACTCTTAAAGACCTGGTCATCTGTTACCTCACTAGCAGTCAATATTTAATCGTCACCTTACTCGGTCTCATCTGAAAGTTGTAAATTCTTGGTTATTTTCACGAACCCTGGCTAGCAAGTTGAATCAGCAAAACATTTTTTTTATTATTATTTATTTACTAAATACCTAAATAATCACACAGAATTATATCTACACAGAATGGATCATACATTCATTACAAATGATGTCATAAAGGAAAACGTCCCTAGCGGACTGAACAGACATGATGGCTGGTTATAAAAAGAAAAGGTGTTGGGTTTTGAATGAAAGAGCGGGAAGACTGAGGAAAGGTTTTGTGTCTCTATCTGGCCGTAGGCAGCGATGCTATCGTAAATACAGTATCTTATGCATTCTAAAAACCGCCCATTTGGAAAAGGAAAATGCAATAAATATTTACTCGAAGCTGCGCTTCTGTAGATTGGTCGCAGATAGAAGGCCGGATTGTCCAGCAAGGATCTCTTGTCCTCTGAAGAATGTCTAGTGGTGAACTGGAGCGTGGTAGAATGGATACTCTGTCCGTTCTCTCCTAGTTCACGTTTACAGTTGCTGTGGCTAACTCAATCGGCTAGGAGGTATCACTTCTTTAGTGAATAAGAGTTCAAAGTTCATACCAAGTTGCCATACTTTAGGCTCATGCTGTATTCTGGCTGGTATAGTCGAAATTCATCCTTTCGGCGTGTCGATCGTCATCTTCACATTGAAATGCGATACTAATTTCGTTAGGTTCTTATCTTAGCCCTTTCAACGTAGGGACCGTTGTCCTCTTGTCCTCGGAACACCAAGTTGGATTTTCGCCAACGGGCTTATATCGTGGTGAAGAGAAGGGCGTGTTTCATAGTTTACAACCAATGTCTGTTCACTTGGACGGGGCCTCTGAGTTAGCAGATTTTACTCCATGACAAACCGTTCTCTCATTACCCTTTCTGGGAACAGTGTTCCGCTAGCGGAACACCTGGCATACAGTCAGAGAAATTGCAGGGTGCCAAATTCAAATAACAGAAATCTCATAATTAAAATTCCTCAAACATACAAGTATTATACACCAGTTTAAAGATAAGCTTCTTGTTAATCCAACCACAGTATCAGATTTCAAAAAGGTCATGCATTTACTCAAACAATATACATCCGGTGAAATTTGCAGAGCGCCAAATCAAATAACAGAAATACTCGTCATAAACGTTGATGAAAGATACAAGTGTTATACTTAGGCTTAAAGATAAATGTGTTAATCCAGCTGTTGTGTCAGATTTCAAAAAGGCTTTATGGCGAAAGCACACCATGCGATTATGTTAGGACAAACCTTACAGACATTTTCCAGCCAAGGAGAGGTGTCACAAAAGTCAGAAATAGCATTAAAATTAAACACTTACATTTGATGATCTTCATCTGGTGGCACTCCCAGGACTCCATGTTACACAGTAAATGTTTGTTTTGTTCGATAAAGTTAATCTTTATTCATCTTTTTGTTTGCGTGTTTAGTTCAGTAATCCATATGCACAAAGCGTGGGCACAGCATCCAGACGAAAAGTCAAAAAGTTGCATTAAAGTTCGTAGAAACACCGGACAATACCATTTTCATTAGAAATATAAGGGAACGAACGGCGCACTCATGGCCACTCACGATAAACAACTCATGGCTTTCAGGTGAGCCACTTACTCTGAGTGCTCTTATTCTCTCCCCTTTCACAATAGAAGCATGAAACAACTTCTAAAGACTGTTGACATCTACTGGAAACCGTAGGAAGTGCAATCTGACGCCACAGACACTGGATATTTGATAGGCATTCACTTGAAAACTACAAACCTCAGAATTTCCACTTCCTGGTTGGATTTTTCTCAGGTTTTTGCCTGCCATATGAGTTCTGTTATACTCATAGACATTACTTTAACAGTTTTGGAAACTTTAGAGCGTTACCTATCTAAATGTACTAATTATATGCATATTCTAGCTTCTGGGCCTGAGTAACAGACCAGTTTACTCTGGGCACACTTTTCATCCAAACTTCCCAATGCTGCCCCCTATCCCAAACAGGTTTTAACTTCTTATGGCTGCAGGGGCACTATTGAGTAGCTTGGATGAAAGTTGCCCAGAGGTGCACAGAGTAAACGGCCTGCTCCTCAGTCTCAGTTGCTAATATATGCATATTATTAGTAGTATTGGATAGAAAACACTGAAGTTTCTAAAACTGTTTGAATGATGTCTGTGAGTATAACAGAACTCATATGGCAGGGAAAAACCTGAGAAGAAATCCAAACAGGAAGTGAGAAATCTGAGGTTGGTATATTTTCAACCCATTCCCTATTGAAATCCCCTTGGGATGTGAATGAAGATTACCTTCCTAGGGCTTCCACTAGATGTAATCCGTCTATAGACATTTGAATGAGGCTTCTACTGTGTTGTGGGACTGGATAAGACGGGAATGAATCAGACTACTGGCAGAGAGCAAGTTCCAGGTCATGCGCATAGCACATGATATCTTCCTGCGTTCCTCCTCAAGACACAAAGGAATTCTCTGGTTGGAACTTTATTGAAGATTTATGATAAAAACATCCTAATGATTGATTCTGTACTTAGTTTGAAATGTTTTTTCGACCTGTAATATAACTTTTTGAAGTTTTTGTCTGACGATATGGTCGACCAGCACCAGCGTTTGGATAGGTGTACCAAACGCGCTAACAAAAGTAGCCAATTGGACATAACTAACGTACATTATCGAACAAATCAAGCATTTATTGTGGACCTGTGATTCCTGGGAATGCATTCTGATGAAGATCATCAAAGGTAAGGGAATATTTATCATGTAATTTGTGGTTTATGTTGACTCCAAAATGGCGGCTAATTTTATTACATTTCTGAGCGCCGTCTCAGATTATTGCATGATTTGCTTTTTCCGTAACGTTTTTTTAAATCTGACACAGCGGTTGCATTGAGGGGTATATCTATAATTCCATGTGTTTAACATGTATTATCATCTGTATTTATGATGACTATTTCTGTTGAATCGATGTGGCTATGCAAAATCGCTGGATGTTTTTGGAACTAGTGAACGTAACGCGCCAATGTAAACTCTGATTTTTTTGACATAAATATTAACTTTATAAAAAAAACACACATGTACTGTGTACCCTGAAGTCCTATGAGTGTCATCTGATGAAGATCATCAAAGGTTAGTGATTAATTGTATCTATATTTGTGCTTTTTGTGACTCCTAGCTGGAAAAATGGCTGTGTTCATTCTGTGGCTTGGTGGTGACCTAACATAATCTTTGTGGTTTGTGGTGCTTTCGCTGAAATGCATATTTGGAATCGGACACTGTGGTGGGATTAACAACACAATTACCTTTAAAACGATATAAGATACATGTACTATATGTCTGGGGAATTTTAATTATGAGATTTCTGTTGTTTTGAATTTGGCGCCCTGCACTTTCACTAGCTGTTGTCATATCATCCCGTTAACGGGATTGCAGCCCAAAGAGAAAATAAATGACATTTAATCTTTTCACAAATAGTTTCATATTTAAACATTTAAAATGCACAACAATGCCATGTGAATCTGATAACTAGAATGTGTAGACTTTCCAAGATACAGCTTATGTCATACAATCATTAGTAGTAATGTCTCAGACAGCAACTGATCTGACATCATATTCATAAACTGGATTACCGAAATATGGTTCCCTTTCCCACCTTTTGATGGTACCAGACTATCTATATTAACGAAAGACTTTCCAAGAGTCAACTCTATAAAGTAGAGAGAGAGAAAAGTGGAAAGGTATTTACAGGGGTCATAAACCTCCCCCAACAGGCCAACGTCATGACAACAGTTAACAGAGAATAGAGGAGGCACCAGACTCAGAGCATTAATATTCTGATGTTGACCCATAAGTGATTTTCTTTATTGTTCTATGTCCAATACAGACATTTTTATCTCAATATCAAATCATTTCTGGGAAACAGTTAAGTACCTTACTGTGATTATTTTCAATGAAAATGTTTTTGTTTTTTTTACAAAACTAGCTTCTTATCAAAGTGCAATTTTTCAAGTAAGAATTTTGCTAGGATTGTCTGGGAGTGGTTTGAGTGTGGGGGGGGGGGGGGACTGGAAATGGATTAGCTGTTATTACCAGAGAGGATTGGAACACTCTTTCTTATTGGTCTATTAACTAATTTACCCCCTGTTGATGTCACCAGGTAGGCCAAAACTCCACCCCACCAAAACAGGCTGAAATTTCAGACGGTTCGTTTCAAACAGCTCTTACTCTAAAATGGCATTTTTTTCACAATTTCACAGCACAATTTTCCAACCTCATAGTGTGAAAATACAGTACATATAAAACACAGGGATATCACGTTTTTGACTGCACTGGGCCTTTGACAATATTATTCTTTTTTTTTAATTACAGAGGTCTGGACCTGTGTCCTCATATCTAGCCCAAATCCTCCTGTGTTGTCCCTAAACACACAGAGAATTCTGGGTAAAGCGTTGACCGAAGCTCTGGGTTTCCTGCACATTTCACAGCATTCCACTTTAGCTTCGTTTCGTCTTTCTCTTGATAGCCAGGGACGTGAGGAGGGGGGGGTGAGCCCGTGATACTGTGAGCCCGTGATGCTGAGAACAACCAGTAATAGAGAACAACTCATTATTGTAGTAGTACTATTGCTGCTCTAGAGATCAAGAGAGTGGATGATGATGATGAAGATGATGAAGATGAGGATGGTGAGGATGATGATGATGATGATGAATCTGCTACAGCTAGGTTTTTGTTGTGGATGGTGGGGTAGACATGTGATATTGTGATGCTACACTTGTTGTAGATGCTGGTGAGTATATAGCTAAAGATATTGCTACAGTTGGGTCGGTACTATGTATTGCTGATAGTGTTGCCGTAGTAGGTTTGGTATTATATAGACAGAGTGGGAAGCATTGTGTTTTTCTTCTGGTTCCAGCAGATATAGAGCTGTACGCAAGTCGCTTTGGATAAAAGTGTTAGTTAAATGGCATATTATTATTATTACTGTTACGATCGTTGTGAAGGTGAGACCAAGGTGCAGCGTGGTATGCGTACATTCTTATTTATTTAACGAATGAACACTGAACAAACTAACAAAATAACAAAACGAACCGTGAAGCCAAATGGATAGTGCAGACAGGCAACTAAACATAGAATAAGATCCCACAAACACCAAAGGGAAATGGCTACCTAAATATGATCCCCAATCAGAGACAACGATAAACAGGAACCATATCAGGCCACCATAAACATACAAATCACCTAGAGCTGGATAACCCCTAGACAATACAAAAACTAGCGCTCCCACCCTAGTCACACCCTGACCTAACCAAAATATAAAGAAAACAGAGATATCTCAGGTCAGGGCGTGACAGGGCGTGAGCCCCCCCCCCCCCCCCCCAAAGGTGCGGCCTCTCGGCCGCAAACCTGAACCTATAGGGGAAGGTCTGGGTGGGCATCTACCCTCGGTGGTGGCTCTGGTTCTGGATGCCGCCCCCCCTCTTTACGCTGATCCCTCCTCTTTTGTAGAACCGGACCGTAGATCATCGCCGGAGGCTCTGGATTGAGGATCATTGCCGGAGGCCCCGGACTGGGAAACGTCTCTGTAGACCCCGGACCGGGAAACGTCTCTGTAGACCCCGGACCGGGGACCGTCGCTGGAGGCCCCGGACTGGGGACCGTCGCTGGAGGCCCCGGACTGGGGACCGTCGCTGGAGGCCCCGGACTGAGGACCGTCGCTGGAGGCCCCGGACTGGGGACCGTCGCTGGAGGCCCCGGACTGGGGACAGTCGCTGGAGACCCCGGACTGGGGATCGTCGCTGGAGACCCCGGACTGGGGATCGGCGCTGGAGGCCCGGGACTGGGGATCGTCGCCGGAGGCCCCGGACTGGGGACCGTCGCTGGAGGCCCCGGACTGGGGACCGTCGCTGGAGGCCCCGGACTGGGGACCGTCGCTGGAGACCCCGGACTGGGGATCGTCGCTGGAGACCCCGGACTGGGGATCGGCGCTGGAGGCCCGGGACTGGGGATCGTCGCCGGAGGCTCCTGACTGGGAACTGTAGCCGGAAGCGCCGGACTGGGAACTGTAGCCGGAAGCGCCGGACTGGGAACTGTAGCCGGAAGCGCCGGACTGGGAACTGTCGCCGGAAGCTCTGGACTGGGATCTGTCGCCGGAAGCTCTGGACTGGGAACTGTTGCCGGAAGCTCTGGACGGGGAACTGTCGCCGGAAGCTCTGGACTGTGGAGGCGCACTGGAGGTCTGATGCGTGGTGCCGGCACTGTTGGTACCGAGCTGGGGACACGCACCTCAGGGCGAGTGCGAGGAGCAGGAACAGGACGTACTGGACTGTGGAGGCACACTGGAGGTCTGATGCGTGGGACCGGTACAGGTGGTACCGCACTGATGACACGCACCTCAAGGCGAGTGCGGAGAGGAGGCACAGGACATACTGGACTGTGGAGGCCCACTGGAGACCTGATGCGTGGGACCGGTACAGGTGGCACCGGGCTGATGACACGCACCTCAGGGCGAGTGCGGAGAGGAGGCACAGGACGTACTGGACTGTGGAGGCACACCGGAGACCTGATTCGTGGGCCCGGTACAGGTGGCACCGGGCTGATAACACGCACTTCAGGGCGAGTGAAGCACCACCCTTCCTGACTGGATGCTCACTCCAGCCCGGCAAGTGTGCAAAGCTAGCACAGGACGCACTGGGCTATGAATGCGCACTGGAAACCTGATGCGTGGGACTGGTACAGGTGACACCGGGCTGATGACACGCACCTCAGCATGCCCGCTCTGCAGCGCTCTCAATGCTAGCACCTCTCTCCGGAATCTTAAGTCAAACTCCTCATCCGACTCCCTGACTGGCTCTGGTTAGCTCCTCGGCTCCGTCGTCTGCTCCATGTGCCCTCTCCCAAAATTTTCATGGGGTTTCTGTGGTCTACCTCGTTGGTATAACTCCTCGTAAAATCGCCGTTCCGCTTTCACTGCCTATATTTCGTCCTTCGGAAGGCCATACTCCCCAGCCTGCGTCCAGGGTCCTGCTCCTCTCAGGTCCATTCCTCCTGAACACGCTGCTTGGTCCATTTTTGGTGAGATCTTCTGTCACGATCGTCGTAAAGATGAGACCAAAGTGCAGCGTGATACCTTCTTATTTATTTAACGAATGAACACGGAACAAACTAACAAAATAACAAAATGAACCATGAAGCTATATGGATAGTGCAGACAGGCAACTAAACATAGAATAAGATCCCACAAACACCAAAGGGAAATGGCTACCTAAATATGATCCCCAATCACAGACAACAATAAACAGCTGCCTGTGATTGGGAACCATATCAGGTCACCTTAAACATACAAATCACCTAGACCTACAAAACCCTAGACATACAAAAACCGCAGACAATACAAAAACTAGCGTACCCACCCTAGTCACACCCTGACCTAACCAAAATATAAAGAAAACAGAGATATCTCAGTGTGGGTTTGACAATTATTATCCTTATTATTCTTATTATTATATGTATTATTCTTATTATTCTTGTTATTATTATTATTGTTATTATTATTATGTGAGGTTGTTATGGTGGTAGCTTTACATCATTAAACCACTTCAGCCTTCTATCTACAACCTGCTACACTATGAACACTGTTGTGGACATGGTCCTCTCTCTCTCTCTCTCTCTCTCTCTCTCTCTCTCTCTCTCTCTCTCTCTCACACACACACACACACACACACACAACACACCACACACACGCACGCACGCACACACACAAACACGCATACACACACACAAACACACACACACGTACTCACACACACTCAGTTCCGTTCAAGGCATTTAGCAGAAGCACCACTCCAGCATAGTAGGCCCGGTTGCTGTGGCAACCACTTCCCAGGGCCAGAGAGGTATGATGGGATGAAGAGAGGGAGAAAAAGAGGGAGGGAGAGGCAGAGACAGGCACGGGTGAGAGAAAAAACAGAGCGAGAGGGAGAGAGAGAGAGAGAGAGAGAGAGAGAGAGAGAGAGAGAGAGAGAGAGAAAGAGAGAGAGAGAGAGAGAGAGAATAAGGGTGGTTGAAGGTTGATACGCTGCTGATATTCTCAATTGGTGAACAAATTGTTCTGCAGCATTTGCAATGGGAAATGGCTTCTGACTTTCAATGACGATGCAACACCTCTCTCTGATCTTATCAGTAGTAAAGCTTTAAGTATTCTCAGTCATGTCAGTGAACATTTCATATTTCAATAGAGATTTTACCAAGGCATTTGTTAAAATAAATGCATCAATAAATGAAATAATGAACTATTTGTATCATACCTCTTCAGACTAATGTATTAATTCCTGTGAGATTACCCTGACCCCTACTTTTCACAAGGCTGGAAGACACGCAGACATAACTCTGGTCCAATGGGGAATATTAGAGTAACTGAAATTAAATGTGGCGCAATAGGAAAGAGTGAGCGAGACAGAGAGCGAGAGAGAGACAGAGAAAGAGAGAGAGACAGGGAAGGAGAGAGAGACAGGGAGAGAGAGCGGTAGAGGGAGAGGGGAGAGATAGATGAAGGGAGGAAGGGGAGAGTGTAAGTGAGGACTTGGTGGACTGTATACTCTTTAGGTTGGGTTTTACTTTATGTGTTGTGTGAACAGCACAGCACAATGTATGTTGTGCACATGCTACGGTAGTATGTGCGTGTGTGTGCTGATTCAGCAAGGATGCACACTGGCCTTGGCTAACACAATGAAAGCTAACTTGTGGGAAAACATAGGAGCTATAACTTTCTCTCACTAGACATCGCTGAAGCTGATCTTCCTTTCTGAGCGGGAGATCGCCTAGGATGACCTGCTCCACTTCACAATATGGGCAGAGCTACAGCTCTGATATGATAAGCTTCCATCTATTCTACTATGATAATTGCTATTTATTCACAGCCTTTCCGACAGAGAGAGCTACTGTCGAAGATGTCAACAGAGAGCTAGTCTAATAAGCCACAGTAATCCCTATCTGACTGAGAGAGTGTGTCAGCCTGGAATCACTGGCTGATAAACCCCAGTTATAATGTCTTATAACATGTCAACCAGAGGCCTGGTTATATCGACACTATGAAATGCCAGGGCCACGGAAATAAGGGCCTCAATCCAACAGAGGAAATGTGATTTCTACCCTGAGACACATCTTTTTTTGTAAGTAATATTTATATTCACATTAGTTGGGGGGGAGTCATCTTAATTGTTGTGTGTGTGTGTGTTATAGAGATGATCAAGAGTTTAACAATCTCTTTGGTCTTCATTAGTGTTGTTTTTCTACTGTAAATCCTAGACATATTTCTAAAAGCTGCTTTAGAGAGGAGGGCCTGCTGTAATGACACCATCACTCCTCCTCTGCGGTCATTTGAGGCGTTTCCAATATACAATTACCCCAGCACACACATTCCTCACAAACACACATAACAGGAAAACAGGGAACTGGAGAAGAAAGGATTCAGGCAGAGACACTCATTTTCTTTATCTCTCGCTGTTTCAAATGAATCTCTCCCTTGTTCACCCCGAGCAATAGTATTTTATTCGATGAAGAGTCACTGCTCCTTTACAATGTGCTCTTACAGTAAAATGTTAAGTGCAGTAATGTACAGTACCAGTCAAAAGTTAGGACACACCTACTCATTCATTCTCTCAACCAGCTTCATGAGTTAGTCACCTGAAATGCATTTCATTGTTAAAAAGTCATTTGCGGAATGTCTTATTTCTTAATGCTTTTGAGCCAATCAGTTCTGCTGTGACAAGGTAGGGGTGAAATACAGAAGATAGCCAGCTTAATTTGAATATAATTTGTTTTTCAACAGGACAATGACCCAACACACCTCTATATGCTGAGCACTTGTTGGCTGCTTTTCCTTCACTCTGCGGTCCAACTCATCCCAAACCATCTCAATTGGGTTGAGGTCGGGTGATTGTGGAGAGCAGGTAATCTGATGGAGCACTCCATCACTCTCTTTCTTGGTCAAATAGCCCTTACACAGCCTAGAGGTGTGTTTTGAGACATTGTCCTTTTGAAAAACAAATTATAGTCCCACTAAGCGCAAACCAGATTGAATGGCGTATTGCTGCAGAATGCTGTGGTAGCCATACTGGTTAAGTATGCCTTGAATTCTAAATAAATCACTGACAGTGTCACAAGCAAAGCACCCCCACACCATCACACTTCCCCCTCCATGCTTCATTCTGCGGTGGTTGGAACAAAAAATCTCAAATTTGGACTAATCAGACCAAAGAACAGATTTCCACAGGTCTACTGTCCATTGCTCGTGTTTCTTGGCCCAAGCAGGACTCTTCTTCTTATTGGTGTCCTTTAGTAGTGTTTTTATGAAGCAATTGGACCATGAAGTCCTGATTCACGCAGTCTCCTCTGAACAGTTGAGTTTGAGATGTGTCTGTTATTTGAAATCTGTGAAGCACTTATTTGGGCTGCAGTTTCTGAGGCTGGTAACTCCAATGAACTATCATCTGCAGCAGAGGTAACTCTGGGTCTATCTTTCCTGTGGTGGTCCTCATGAGAGCCAGTTTCATCATAGCGCTTGATGGTTTTTGCGACTTCAGTCGAAGAAACTTTCAAAGTTCTTGAACTTTTCCAGATTGACTGACTATTATGTCTTAAAGTAATGATGGACTGTCGTTTCTCTTGGTCTTTTACCAAATATGGCTATCTTCTGTATATCACTCCTACCTTTTCACAACACAACTGATTGGCCAAAACACATTAAGAAGGAAATTAATTTCTAAAATTAACTTTTAAGAAGGAACATCTGTTAATTGAAATTCCAGGTGACTACCTCATGACCTTGGTTGAGAGAATGCCAAGAGTGTGCAAAGCTTTCATCAAGGCAAAGGGAGGCTATATGAAATATATTTAACACTTATTTGGTTACTACATGATTCGATATGTGTTGTTTCATCGTTTTTATATCTTTACATTGTTCTAGAAAATAGTAAAAATAAAGAAAAACCCTGGAATGAGTAGGTCCAAACTTTTGACTGGTACTGTATTTATATATATATATATATATATTTCCCCTTTCGCTAATGTGATGTCATTATCTCACTTTGCTTTTGCAACAGTGGTTTTGTCTTTCATTCTAATGAAGCTTATTTGAGAGAGAGAGAGAGAGAGAGAGAGAGAGAGAGAGGGGGAGAGGGAGGGAGAGAGGGAGGGAGAGAGAGAGGGGGAGAGGGAGAGGGAGAGGCAGAGGGAGAGGGAGAGGGAGAATGAGAGCAGGAAGAGAATGAGAAATAACAAGAACAAGAACAAGTGAGCACTCAATTGGCCTTCTGCTTCGTATGACAGTGTTTTTTCATTATTGCTTTTCATCTCATTAAGGTAGAGAGAGAGGCATGTTGTGAAGTCTAATTCAATTAACTTCTAGTTAGCCCTCTGACTGCTTAACTCCTGCCTGCCTCTAATCTATTTGATTATTGGATGAGTAATTGACAGATAGTATATGGTCCTTTACCATGACCTTTCACCCTACTGACTAGAATTACCTTTCTGGTTGGAGTTGTCTGTGAGGGTGCTATAATACAGTCATCTGATTGTAGCATTGCACCCTCGTGTGTGTGTGTGTGTGTGTTTGTCAAATTGTATTTGTCTTATGCGCCTAATACAACAGGTTTAGGCTTTAAACCTCTACAGGATTGGTGGGTCCTCATCGGGATGGTTGAGCTAACGTAGGCTATTAATATTAGCATGAGGTTGTAAGTAACAATAACATTTCCCAGGACACTGTCCAATTTACAGTAGCTATAGTAGTGATAGAATACCATGCTATTGTTTGAGGAGAGTGCACAGTTATGAACATGAAAGTTATTAATAAACCAATCAGGCACATTTGGGCAGTCTTGATAAAACATTTTGAACAGTAATGCAATGGTTCATTGGATCAGTGTAAAACTTTGCACATACACTGCTTCCATCTAGTGCCAAAATCTAAATTGCGCCTGGGCTGGAATAATACATTATGACCTTTCTCTTGCATTTCAAAGATGATGGTACTAAAAAAATAATAAAAAAAACATGTTTTTTTTATTTTGTATTATCTTTTACCAGATCTAATGTGTTATATTCTCCTACATTCATTTCACATTTACACAAAATTCAAAGTGTTTCCTTTCAAATGGTATCAAGAATAGGTGAACATTTTAGGTGAACATTTTTAAAAAGGGGGAGCATCCTTAAGAGGTTTATAACATAAAATACCTGCTTACAAGTCCTTCCCAACGATGCAGATAAAAATATGATAAATAAAAACACTAACACAAGAGGAATAAAACTTCCTATGTACAGGAAGTACCAGTAATCAAGTAAAACATTATTTGTCAACAGCAGATGTAGACTAACAGTAAAATGCTTAGTTACGGGCCTTTCCTAACAATGCAGAGAAACATTTGGAAAAAAACAATCGAAAGACAATAACACAAGGAATACATACACAATGAGTGATGCTAACTTGGCTATGTACGCAGGGTAACATGACAGAGTCAATGTGCAGTGGTACGAGGTAATTGAGGTAGATGCAGTGCTTTGGATTTCTTCACATATTATTGTGTTACAAAGTGGGATAGACATGTATTTAATTACTACTAACAAATATTCTGTAATGTCAAAGGGGAAGAAAAATTCTAACGTTTTTTAAAAGATTAATACAAATTTGATCACTAAAATCGTTGCACAAGTATTCAGCACCTTTGTTGAATACGCGAGCCTATAATAGTTCATGACAAAAATGGTGCCTGACAAATCACAAAATAAGTTACATGGACTCACTCTGTGTGAAATAATAGGGGTTGACATGATTTCTGAATGACTAACGCAGCTTCTGTCCCCCATACATAAATACATAACTGCAGTAAGGTCCCTCAGTCAAGTGTTGAATTTCAAGCACAGATTCAACTACATAGACCAGGGAGCCTCATTAAGAAGGGCGGTGATTGGTAGATGGGAACAATAACAAATCAGACATTTAATATCTCTTAAAGATGATCTGGTTAATAATCATGCTGTGGATGATGTATTAAACCACACAGACACAACAAAGATACAGTCGTCCTTCTGAACTGAGCTGCAGTACAGGAATGAAACTGCTCAGGGATGTTACCATGAGGCCATTGGGGATTTTAAAACAGCTACAGAGTTCAATGGATATAATGGGAGGAAATGGAGGCTGGATGAACAACATTGTTGTGACCCCAAAAGAATGACAGAGTGAAAAGAAGAATAGACATATACAGAATTGAAAAAATGCAAAACATGCATCTTGTATGCATCAAGGCATCAAGTAATATTGCAGTCAACAAGGCATCAAGTAATACTGCAGTCAACAAGGCATCAAGTAATACAAGTAATACAGCAGTCAACAAGGCATCAAGTAATACAAGTAATACTGCAGTCAACAAGGCATCAAGTAATATTGTAGTCAACAAGGCATCAAGTAATACAAGTAATACTGCAGTCAACAAGGTATAAAGTAATACAAGTAACACTGCAGTCAACAAGGCATCAAGTAATACTGCAGTCAACAAGGCATCAAGTAATACAAGTAATACTGCAGTCAACATGGCATCAAGCAATACTGCAGTCAACAAGGCATCAAGTGATACTGCAGTCAACAAGGTATAAAGTAATACAAGTGATACTGCAGTCAACAAGGTATAAAGTAATACAAGTAACACTGCAGTCAACAAGGCATCAAGTAATACTGCAGGCAACAAGGCATCAAGTAATACAAGTAATACTGCAGTCAACATGGCATCAAGCAATACTGCAGTCAACAAGGCATCAAGTGATACTGCAGTCAACAAGGTATAAAGTAATACAAGTAATACTGCAGTCAACAAGGCATCAAGTAATACAAGTAATACTGCAGTCAACAAGGCATCAAGTAATACTGCAGTCAACAAGGCATCAAGTAATACAAGTAATACTGCAGTCAACAAGGCATCAAGTAATACAAGTAATACTGCAATCAACATGGCATCAAGCAATACTGCAGTCAACAAGGCATCAAGTGATACTGCAGTCAACAAGGTATAAAGTAATACAAGTGATACTGCAATCAACAAGGTATAAAGTAATACAAGTAACACTGCAGTCAACAAGGCATCAAGTAATACTGCAGGCAACAAGGCATCAAGTAATACAAGTAATACTGCAGTCAACATGGCATCAAGCAATACTGCAGTCAACAAGGCATCAAGTGATACTGCAGTCAACAAGGTATAAAGTAATACAAGTAATACTGCAGTCAACAAGGCATCAAGTAATACAAGTAATACTGCAGTCAACAAGGCATCAAGTAATACTGCAGTCAACAAGGCATCAAGTAATACAAGTAATACTGCAGTCAACAAGGCATCAAGTAATACAAGTAATACTGCAGTCAACAAGGCATCAAGTAATATTGTAGTCAACAAGGCATCAAGTAATACAAGTAATACTGCAGTCAACAAGGTATAAAGTAATACAAGTAATACTGCAGTCAACAAGGCATCAAGTAATACTGCAGTCAACAAGGCATCAAGTAATACAAGTAATACTGCAGTCAACAAGGCATCAAGTAATACACGTAATACTGCAGTCAACAAGGCATCAAGTAATATTGTAGTCAACAAGGCATCAAGTAATACAAGTAATACTGCAGTCAACAAGGCATCAAGTAATACAAGTAATACTGCAGTCAACAAGGCATCAAGTAATACTGCAGTCAACAAGGCATCAAGTAATACAAGTAATACTGCAGTCAACAAGGCATCAAGTAATACTGCAGTCAACAAGGCATCAAGTAATGCAAGTAATACTGCAGTCAACAAGGCATCAAGTAATACAAGTAATACTGCAGTCAACAAGGCATCAAGTAATACTGCAGTCAACAAGGCATCAAGTAATACAAGTAATACTGCAGTCAACAAGGCATCAAGTAATACTGCAGTCAAAAGTTTGGACACACCTACTCAATCAAGGTTTTCTCTTTATTTTTACTATTTTCTACTTTGTATAATAATAGTGAAGGTATCAAAACTATGGAATCACATATATGGAATCATGTAGTAACCAAAAAAGTGTTAAACAAATCTAAATATATTTGATATTTGATATATTTTGATATGTTTAACCCTGTTTTGCCTACTACATGATTCCATATGTGTTATTTCATAGTTTTGATGTCTTCACTATTATTCTACAAAGTAGAAAATAGTAAAAATAAAGAAAAACCCTTGAATGAGTAGGTGTGTCCAAACTTTTGACTGGTACTGTATATGTACAGTGCCTTGCGAAAGTATTCGGCCCCCTTGAACTTTGCGACCTTTTGCCACATTTCAGTCTTCAAACATAAAGATATAAAACTGTATTTTTTTGTGAAGAATCAACAACAAGTGGGACACAATCATGAAGTGGAACGACATTTATTGGATATTTCAAACTTTTTTAACAAATCAAAAACTGAAAAATTGGGCGTGCAAAATTATTCAGCCCCCTTAAGTTAATACTTTGTAGCACCACCTTTTGCTGCGATTACAGCTGTAAGTCGCTTGGGGTATGTCTCTATCAGTTTTGCACATCGAGAGACTGAAATTTTTTCCCATTCCTCCTTGCAAAACAGATCGAGCTCAGTGAGGTTGGATGGAGAGCATTTGTGAACAGCAGTTTTCAGTTCTTTCCACAGATTCTGATTGGATTCAGGTCTGGACTTTGACTTGGCCATTCTAACACCTGGATATGTTTATTTTTGAACCATTCCATTGTAGATTTTGCTTTATGTTTTGGATCATTGTCTTGTTGGAAGATAAATCTCCGCCCCAGTCTCAGGTCTTTTGCAGACTCCATCAGGTTTTCTTCCAGAATGGTCCTGTATTTGGCTCCATCCATCTTCCCATCAATTTTAACCATCTTCCCTGTCCCTGCTGAAGAAAAGCAGGCCCAAACCATGATGCTGCCACCACCATGTTTGACAGTGGGGATGGTGTGTTCAGCTGTGTTGCTTTTACGCCAAACATAACGTCTTGCATTGTTGCCAAAAAGTTCAATTTTGGTTTCATCTGACCAGAGCACCTTCTTCCACATGTTTGGTGTGTCTCCCAGGTGGCTTGTGGCAAACTTTAAACAACACTTTTTATGGATATCTTTAAGAAATGGCTTTCTTCTTGCTACTCTTCCATAAAGGCCAGATTTGTGCAATATACGACTGATTGTTGTCCTATGGACAGAGTCTCCCACCTCAGCTGTAGATCTCTGCAGTTCATCCAGAGTGATCATGGGCCTCTTGGCTGCATCTCTGATCAGTCTTCTCCTTGTATGAGCTGAAAGTTTAGAGGGACGGCCAGGTCTTGGTAGATTTGCAATGGTCTGATACTCCTTTCACTTCAATATTATCGCTTGCACAGTGCTCCTTGGGATGTTTAAAGCTTGGGAAATCTTTTTGTATCCAAATCCGGCTTTAAACTTCTTCACAACAGTATCTCGGACCTGCCTGGTGTGTTCCTTGTTCTTCATGATGCTCTCTGTGCTTTTAACGGACCTCTGAGACTATCACAGTGCAGGTGCATTTATACTGAGACTTGATTACACACAGGTGGATTGTATTTATCATCATTAGTCATTTAGGTCAACATTGGATCATTCAGAGATCCTCACTGAACTTCTGGAGAGAGTTTGCTGCACTGAAAGTAAAGGGGCTGAATAATTTTGCACGCCCAATTTTTCTGTTTTTGATTTGTTAAAAAAGTTTGAAATATCCAATAAATGTCGTTCCACTTCATGATTGTGTCCCACTTGTTGTTGATTCTTCACAAAAAAATACAGTTTTATATCTTTATGTTTGAAGCCTGAAATGTGGCAAAAGGTCGCAAAGTTCAAGGGGGCCGAATACTTTCGCAAGGCACTGTATATTTTGTAAAGCAAAGAAATACCCTATTTTCTAAATGCAAAGCCTTAGGTTTTTGGCAAATCTAGCACAACACATCACTGAGTATTTTCATGCATGTTGGTGGCTGCATCATGGTATGGGTATGCTTTACATCGGCAAAGAATGGTGAGTTTTTCAGGATAAAAAGAAACAGAATGGAGCTAAGCACAGTCCACTCTAAAGTCTGCAGTTTTGTCACACACCACAATGTCACAGATGTCTCAAGTTTTGAGGGAGTGTGCAATTGGCATGCTGACTGCAGAAATGTCCACCAGAGCTGTTGCCCGAGAATTTAATGTTAATTTCTCAACCATAAGCTGCTTCCAACTTCGTTTAGTGAATTTGGCAGTACTGGCGTCAAAACCACAGACCACGTGTAACCTCGGCAGCCTAGGACCTTCCCATCGTCTGAGACAAGCCACGCAGACAGCTGATAAATCTGTGGGTTTGCACAACCAAATAATTTCTGCACAAACTGTCAGAAACCATTTCAGGGAAGATCATCTGCATGCTCATCGTCCTCTCCAATGTCTTGACCTGACTACAGTTTGGCATCGTAACCAACTTCAGTGGGCAAATGCTCAACTTCGATGGCTACTGGCACACTGGAGAAGTGTACCCTTCACGGATGAATCCTGGTTTCAACTGTATGGGACAGATGGCAGATGTTGCAAGGGTCTGTACTTAATTCCTGAAAGCTGAAAATGCCCCAGTTCTTCCATGGCCTGCATACTTACCAGACATGTCACCCATTGAGCATGTTTGGGATGCTTTGGGTTGACGTGTACGACAGCATGTTCCAGTTCCCGCCAATATCCCGCAACTTCACACAGCCATTGAGGAGGAGTGGGACAACATTCCACAGGCCACAATCAACAGCGAGATGTGTCAAACTGTATGAGGCAAATGGTGGTCACACCAGATACTGACCACACCACTACCTTTTTAAAAAAGATATCAGTGACCAACAGATGCATATCTGTACTATATCCATAGATTAGGGCCTAATGAATTTATTTAAATTGGCTGATTTCCTTATTTGAACTGCAACTCAGTTATTGAATTATTGAAATTGTTGCATGTTGCGTTTATTTTTGTTCAGTGTATTTTTATATATATATAGATATATATTTCTTTTTTTTTCAGCCCACAGGCACAATGTATGATATATTAATCAACATATTTGTACCTGTCACCCCCCCTCTCCCACTAAAATAAATGACAAAATACAAAGAAGTCCAGAATCCAGTTGCAGATCAATGTGCTGGGGTACAAGGTATTGAGGTAGACAGGTACATGAAGGCAGGGTAAAGTGACTAGGCATCAGGATAGATAATAATACTGTAAGAGTAAAATAAAGAACAGAGTAGCAGCAGCATTTGATCAATGTAAAAGTATGTGCTTATATGTTCGTGCGCGTGTGTATGTGTGTTTGTGGTGTGTCGGTATGCGTGTTTTTGTTATGTGTGTTTTCTGTGTGTGTATGTAGTGTCAGTGTAGTGTGTGTGTGAGTGAGTGAGTGAGTGAGTGAGTGAGTGAGTGAGTGAGTATAGAGAAAACAGTCTTGGGAGCGTACATAGAGTCAGTGTAAGATAGGGTCAGTGCACATAGTCCGGGTAACCATTTAAATAAATATTTAGCAGTCATATGGCTTGGAGGTAGAAGGTCTCTTGGAGCCTGTTGGTCCGAGAGCCGATGTTCCGGTAGCGTTTGCTGGACAGTAGCAGAGTGGACAGTCTATGGCTTGGGTGGCTGGAGTCTTTGACAACTGATATAGAGGTCCTTGATGGCAGGGATTTCAGCCCCAGTGATGTACTGGCCTGTCCGCACCACCCTCTGTAGGCCCTTGCAGTCGAATGATGGTGTTGGAGTCGTGCGTGGCCACGCAGACTTAGATGAACAGGGAGTACAGGAGGGGACTAAGGAAGCACCCCTGAGGGGCCCTGGTGTTGAGGGTCAGTGTGGCAGAGGTGTTGTTGCCTACCCTCACCACCTGGGGCCGGCCTGTCAGAAGTCCAGGATCCAACTGCAGAGGGAGGAGTTCAGTCTCAGGGTCCCCAGCTTGATAATGAGCTTGGAGGGGACTATGGTGTTGAATAGTGAGCTGTAGTCTATGAACAGCATTCTCACATAGTTCATTTCCCTCTTGTCCAGGTGGAAGAGGGTGGCGTGAAGTGCAATTGAGATTGCAAACTGTGGATCTGTTGGGCCGGTATGTGAATTGGATTAGGTTCAGGGTGTCTGGGATGATGACGTTGATGTGTGTCATGACCAGCCCTTAAGGGCGCTTCATAATTACAGACATGAGGGCTCTGTGCGATAGTCATTTAGGCAGGTTACCTTGGAGTTCTTGGGGACAGGGACAATGGTGGTCAGCTTGAAACATGTTGGGGGTTACAGACAGGATCCTGGAGAGATTGAAAATGTCTGAAGAGACTTGCCTACTGGTCTGCGTATGCTTTGAGAAAGCACCCTGGTAGTCCGTCTGGCCTGGTGGCCTTGCGATTGTTCACCTGTTGAAAAGTTTGACTCACGTCGGCCACGGAGAGTGAGATCACACAGTCATCGGGAACAACAGGTTCTTTCACACAAGACTCAATGCATAAAAGTCATTTAGCTCGTTTGGGAGTTCCCGGTCACTGGGCATCTCATGGCTGGGTTTCCCTTTGTAATCCGTTATCGTCTGCAAGCCCTGCCACATACGAAGAGCATCAGAACCGGTGTGGGAGGATTCCACCTTCCTCCTATATTGTCTCATTGGGGGTCGGAAGCAGGCTTTCTTGTATACATCCATGTCCATGTCCTGTTCCTTATAAGCGGTAACTATAAGCTTAATCCACAGTTTTTGGTAAAAAAATACACTTGTATAGTCACTGTGGAGACGACATTGTCTATGCCGTTATTGATGAAGCCTATGACTGACGTGGTGAACTCCTCGATGGTATCGGATGATTCCTGGAACATATCCCAGTCTGTACTAGCAAAACAGTCTTGTAACCTAGCTTCTGCTTCATCGGACCAGTTCCGTCCTGAGCACGTCACTGTTCACTCCTGTATGAGCTTTTGTTTGAAAAACAGGAAGCAGGAGAATAGAATCGAGGTTAGATTTGCCAAAGGGAGGACGAGGGAGGGCCTTATAAGCGTTCCCGTGTGTGTGTCTGTCTGTGCATGCATTAGTCTGTGTATTAGGCTTGAACACTGTTTAGCCTAATTGCAGCCTTTCATCATGATGGGTTAGTGATTTTCTCTATTGACAGAGCTGTCATCACCTCTAAAGACTTCAAGCTCCCCAAGACTCAAACACTGTGTGTGTGTGTGTGTGTGTGTGCGTGTGTGCGTGTGTGCGTGTGTGCGTGCGTGTGTGTGTGTGCGTGTGTGTGTGTGTTTGGGATTGAAAGAGTACAGGCAGGCTGACTACAATTACTGACTACAATTACTGACAACAATTACCTTTGTGGTTGGAGGTGTCTGTGAGGATGCTGTAACACAATCATTCCACCCTCTTTCTCTTTCTCTGTGTGTGTGTGTGTGTGTGTGTGTGTGTGTGTGTGTGTGTGTGTGTGTGTGTGTGTGTGTGTGTGTGTGTGTGTGTGTGTGTGTGTGTGTGTGTGTGTGTGTGTGTGTGTGTGTGTGCATGTGTGTATATTAGTGTGTGTGTGTGTGTCAGTCTTGAACACTGTTTAGCCTAATTGCAGCCTTTCATCATGATGGGTTAGGGATTTTCTCTATTGACAGAGCTGTCATCACCTCTAAAGACTTCAAGCTCCCCAAGACTCAAACACTCGAATGAAGTTAACTCTTACATGACCAAATACGTGTATTTGTCTGTCTATTGGTCTGTGTATTTCGGTCTGAGTATGTGTGTGTGTGTGTGTGTGTGTGTGTGTGTGTGTGTGTGTGTGTGTGTGTGTGTGTGTGTGTGTGTGTGAGAGTGAAAGAGGGCGGGCGGGCATGTCTGTCTGTTGGTCTGTGTATTTCGGTCTGAGTATGTGCATCAATGCAGTGTCTGTGTGTGTGTGTGTGTGTGTCCCTAAGTATGTGCTATAGTGTGTGTGTCTGCGTGTAAGTGAGTGCGTGTGCACGCCAACCCAGGGTCCAGAGATGTGGCTGTCAGTCTGAGTAATACAGAGAGGGAGAGGCAGGCCGTATGGTGCATGTTAAACAGGGGAGGTGTGGTCTCAGTGAAGCCTCAGCACTTTCTCATGTCAGACTACTGGGCTTTGAGCACCATGCAGCCCTGTGGGATTCAGACGCACAAAAACACACGTACTGTATGTACACACAAATAGAGATAAGAGAGAGAGGCGCGTCACAAACACTCACACTAGCGCACACACGGAAATCGTCTACGGAGGATGATTGACAGCCGTCGTCGATGGTGACGGCATGGATATGTGACAGATGATAGCTAACCTATTTCAACTTGACTGGCACAGCGCAGTAAAGAGGAGTCAGGCAGAGCACAGCACGGCAGTGCATAGGTGACATTCTGAGTATAATAGCTGTATTCCATTTTGCTGTAGCCTATTTCAATATAGCGTAGTCCAAAAGTGCGTGATTTGTCCCGCCACGCTATTTAATGATTAAACAATGAATCCATCTAACGGATTTCTCAGAAAGTGTGAAGTTGTTTTTGAATAATAATAACCAAATATGGTAATAAAGTGAGAGATAGAACAGGCAATAGCGCGATAGAAAAAAATTGAATGAGAAATTTGAACAAACCTTAGAGTTGAGCAAAGCATTATATGACAGAAATGACGCATGCAATCCTTCCTTGCCGTTGTGAACCAAACGACCTATTGCCAATCCTACTCATTTCAATATTAAGGGCACAACTTTCACTCTGGACGGGGCCCCCACAATCTGAAATTGCATTTCTCCCCCCCCCCCCCCCCCCCCCCCCCAGTTTTATCATTGGAATGTGATAGAAAATGTGGCAACGGTACATTAGGACCATGCGGACGCCTCCGAGCAGGCTGTTTGGAGTGTTTATCCAACTGGATATTTTTTCTCAATATTAATATGTCCCCCCCACACTTTTAAAACCAATGTTTTGCCCCTGTGAAATATCATCAAACCATTAAGACAAATAAAACTTATGAAAAGTATTTCAAAACATATTCTAGTGCTTGTCCAGTGTTTGTCCTAATGTTGCTGCTTTTAAAATGTGAACAGTTGTGTACATTGAATGCTGCTATTCTCAATCACAGCTATATTTTTAATGACAAATATTTCAGGCCACAAGAAGTGAAATTGAGCAAACAATACCAAGATGGAAAAATCAAACGAGACGTCTAAAGCAAACTGAGGCTACAGCTAAGGGAAGCTGAGAAAAGACAATGATGTGTAACCTAGCTGGCCTAGGCCTATTCATGTGTTATTCTAGCAATGTTCAACCTACCTTCAAAGCATAGTAGCCTGGGTCTGAGAAGGAGAGGAGAATAAGGCAAGAATCTGAATCATATTGTGATTATCCAGTTCTGAGGACTAGCTCTGTCTGCAGTCCATGATGATTTTACAACCCATCACAACACGCACAGCCAGTGAGGCTTGTTGACAGTGTCACTCGCTCCACCTGCGCGCTTCGGTGCACACGTGCCCACACGCACCTTTTAGAAAAGGTTACTAAAAAAGATGTGTCTCAACTAGATATTTTTTGGCAATTTAGTGATTTATCTCATTCCTACCATTCAAGCTCGTGCATATTTAAAAACAAAATGGGGTGGGGGGGGGGGGTTGGGCTTGGCCAATAGGGGGCAATGACATTGCATATCACAATGTTTTATGAGTACAAAACAAGATTGGACAAAGGTTGACATTACACAATACTATCAGACACGCCTCATTAGAGGCATCATGCCCAAATTGATGATGTTGGCTTTAGCTAGCCCAGATAGTTTCCCAATCTCCTGACCCCTAACTAAGTTCTATTAACTCATAACTGAGTTATGTGGTTGCCATGGAACTGTGAGGTAGCCTAGACAGGAAGCTCTGTAAGGATTGCACATATTTTATTGTTTTTAAGTGTTTTTTTATAGGGTTTTATTATTTTTTGTGGGGGGTTAACTTGTTGATAGATGAACTGTAATATCTAGTGGTGACCTACGGAATTGCAGGACTGATTATGGCAAGCCAGCTTATATTTGGCTTGGCTAGCTTGCGAATATGATTTAAATGATGCAGCAACATCAGATCAACAGCATCTGCTTTTTAGACCCCTGCCCCAGTTCCCCGGTGTGAGGCTCACTTTGTCGGGGGCTTTTCTGGACCACTGCTGAGGTGTGGTGGTCTTACTGGTGCTTTTACAGTCGCTGAAGCATCACCCAGGTTGGTGCTACATTTCAGTATGACATAGAATTAAGCACATGATTATGTCTCTAGATTGCAGGAAAAAGCTTTATTTGGTGTTTGAAAAATGTGAAATTCTCCAACTTACGGACGGGTGGCAGACACCCCCAACGGTCCTCACGTACTTTGTACCCCCTCAGCATGAATTCACTGCACTAAATTTCTGTGTTTGTGTGACCATTTAGCCCTATGGTCCCTGGTCAAAGTAAGTGAACTTATAGGCAATTTGGGAGACAGGCAATGTGGAGAGAGTGAGCAGAATAAGGAAACACCTGAGTATGGCGTGGCGGCATGGAGTGGCCTTGCATTGTGGTAGCGCATGGGAGGGAGATAGCGAGAGCAAGAGAGAGAGAAACCAGTGAAGGAAGAGACTGTATTTTGTTAAAACTTCTTAAGGCTAGGCGTCCCGCTAGCGGGACAACTTCCGGTGAGGCGCCCGCGCGAGAGAGAGAAACCAGTGAAGGAAGAGGCTGTATTTTGTTAAAACTTCTTAAGGCTAGGCGTCCCGCTAGCGGGACAACTTCCGGTGAGGCGCCCGCGCAATTCAAGTAAATAATCATACATATTATGGATATTAAACATTCAGGGAAATACAAGTCTCTTATATCAGTTAAAAGCTTAAATTATTATTAATCTAACTGTACTGTTCGATTTACAGTAGGCTTTACAGCGAAAATATGTCATGCGATTGTTTGAGGACGGCGCCCCACATCAAAATATTTTTCAGCCGGCACAGGTTTCATAAATTCACAAATAGCGATTAAATATTCACTTACTTTTTGAAAATCTTCCTCTGATTTGTCATCCAAAGTGTCCCAGCTATAACACATAGTGTTGTTTTGCTAGATAAAATCGTTCTTTATATCCCAAAAAGTACCTTTAGTTGGCGCCATCGATTTGAGTAAACCACTCTTTCAACATGCCAAGATAGGAATCCGAAAATCTACCCCTAAACTTTGTTTCAACAAGTCAAAATATGTTTCTATCTAATCCTTAGATACCCTAAAATGTAATTAAACTATAATATTTAATACGGAAAGACATATGTTCAATAGGAAAGCAATATTAGCATGTGCGCGTCCTCTTCATCGCGTGCATACACAAATTCAAAGTCTATGTCCCTGTAGTAAAACTCATATTTCTTACTCGTTTTGTGTTCTTTTGAATGAGCCATTTTAGCGATATTGTTACCTTGAGAAATGTGTAATTTGAAAGAGGGTCCTGCACATTTCTCCTTTTACATTTTTTTAAACTTCTGTTACGAACTTCTGTCAGATTCCACTCTGCTAGGCACATCGAGCTGCAGGTTTAACATGGTGGGAGTGTAGACTCGTAAATTCATAATGCAGTTTGTTTGCCAATTTTACAGTTTGCTAGCTGCTTCACCTGCTGATATTGACTTCGATATTGTTGTGTGTAGCTATGTTTGCTAACTAGCTACCATGCTAGCAAACTAGCTAGCTCATAGAGAGCATTCCATATGGTTTTGTAGCCGACTTGAGCTGTAACAGATTTTTACGTGTTGCTACCAACCTTATTATAACAACAAAATGAAACATTTGTTCACAAAAACTATTGTTAGTGTTATTTAACACAGTATTGGTGGATTTCTCCTTTAAGAGGCCGTTTGCACAGCCCAAGCCCAGGTAATGAGAGGCAGGAGCGAACCTAATGCAGGAGAATACCAGGTGTTAGGAAGTGTGTCTCTAACACACATTCAGTGCACACAAACACACAGACAAACAGACAGGTAAACACACACATACACTCAGAATCACTAATGAGAAAAGGCACAGCATGCTCTGGTTTCCTAGAATGACAATTCTTAGGAAATGACAGCTGTTCAAAGAATTTCACCTGAAGAAAAACAAAGTTGTTCTTAATCGACGGTTGGTGAGTGTGTGTGAGGGGGGGTAGTCTCCAATACCCCACAGTGACCATATACTGTTGCGCTCATCAAGACCATCATTGGCTAGGAGATTAATCCTTCTCTGCTCACCTAAGAGAGAGAGAGAGAGAGAGAGAGAGGCTGAAAATTAGAATGAGGGCGAGACAGAGAGAGATAGATAAAGATAGAAAGAGAGGAAGAGAGAGAACATATAGCAAGAGAGAGAGAGAGAGCGAGAGAGGTGAGAGGGAGAGGAGAGATAGAGAGAATCAGAGAGGAAGAGGGAGAACGAGAGATGGGGAAGAGACAGAGAGAGAGCAAGAGCACGAGAGACAGACCACAGAGTAGAGGGATCATTAGAGAGCAGATCTCCTCAGCTCCCTGAGGTTAGCCTGACGTAGGTCTGATTACACACCAGTACGTGAAAGAGCATGTGGAGATGGACTGTAAAGAGGCCACCATTACACCCCATTATATTACATTATTACACTCCATTTTTAATCAGGATAATGATAATACACTTCATATTATAATAATGAATCCCATTTCAGCTCAGCAATATCTCTCTACTGCTGTTTGTAATGACAGAGCCACTGAATAGGCCCGGTACTGAGCAGCCTAAGAGAATGCCATGGGCAAAAGAGACAGTGCAAATGTATGGGCATTGAAAGGAGAAGGAAGAAATAGCTAGACCCTCTTTCCTACAGAAGATGTAGTCCATTGACTTAGTGACTCTTTAGAATATAAAGAAATATGGATAATGTTTCATGAGTCAATGAGAAACAATGTAGCTCTTCTGTTTAATCAAGGACGATTTATGCTCAACACTGCGACGCATAAACCCAACCCCATTCCCTACCTGCATGCTGCCAACCTCTGATTTGTTATGGATAATTCATATTGTCTGCTGTACCTTTTCTGGCTCCAACGCGTGTGACGTCTACACACCCTTTTACAGAGAGAGAGAGAGAGAGAGAGAGAGAGAGAGAGAGAGAGACAGAGAGAGAGAGAGAGAGAGAGAGATGCATCACAGACACACACACCAAAATGCATCACTTCACACAAAATATGCGAGCTCCAACAGTGCAGGTGTGAATGAAATAATATATATTTTTTAATAATAATCATATATACATATTTACAACTGCGACAATGATAAATATAAATGTCCATTGGGGTGTTTGGCAGGGTAATTGTCCGTTGAGGAGTGGGGGGAGAAAAATTAAATATCAATTGAGGGAGCAGAATTGACGTCTTTTGAGGGGGGCATATCGAAAGGGGGAGCAGCGGGGGAGCAGCGTGGGGGGGGCTGTTTCCCCGCTGTACTGTTCTGGCGCCGACAGAGATGGCCGCCTCGCTTCGCGTTCCTAGGAAACTATGCAAGTGCATTGCCTCCGCAAGGCAATCAAACATGCTAAGCGTCAGTATAGAGACAAAGTAGAGTCGCAATTCAACGGCTCAGAAACGAGAGGTATGTTGCAGGGTCTACAGTCAATTACTGACTACAAAAAGAAAACCATCCCCGTCGCGGACCACGATGTCTTGCTCCCAGACAAACGAAACAATTTCTTTGCTCGCTTTGAGGACAATACAGTGCCACCGACACGGCCCGCTTCCAAAACCTGTGGGCTCTCCTTCACCGCAGCCAACAAGAGTAAAACATTTAAAAGTATTAACCCTCGCAAGGATGCAAGGCAGACGGCATCCCCAGCCGCGTCCTCAGAGTATGCGCAGACCAGCTGGCTGGTGTGTTTACGGACATATTCAATCAATCCTTATCCCAGTCTGCTGTTCCCACATGCTTCAAGAGGGCCACCATTGTTCCTGTCCCAAGAAAGCAAAGGTAACTGACGACTTCCGCCGTCATGAAGTGCTTTGAGAGACTAGTCAAGGACCATATCACCTCCACCCTACCTGACACCCTAGACCCACTCCAATTTGTTAATCCGCCCCAATAGGTCCACAGATGACGCAATCGCAATCACACTGCACACAGCGCTAACTCATCTGGACAAGAGGAATACCTATGTAAGAATGCTGTTCATCGACTTCAGCTCAGCATTCAACACCATAGTACCCTCCAAACTCGGCAATAAGCTTAAGACAATGGGTCTCGACCCCGCCCATTGCAACTGGGTCCTGGACTTCCTGACGGGCTGCCCCCAGGTGGTGATGGTAGGAAACAACATCTCCACCCTGCTGATCCTCAACACTGGGGCCCTACAAGGGTGGATTCTCAGCCCTCTCCTATACTCCCTGTTCACCATGACTGCTTGGCCATGCACGTCTCCAACTCAATCATCAAGTTTGCGGACGACACTACAGTGGTAGGCTTGATTACCACCAATGACGAGATGGCCTACAGGGAGGATGTGAGGGCCCTCGGAGTGTGGTGTCAGGAAAATAACCTCACACTCAATGTCAACAAAACAAAGAAGATGATCGTGGACTTCGGGAAACAGCAGAGGGAGAAGCGCACTATCCACATCGACGGGACAGTAGTGGAGAAGGTGGAAAGTTTTAAGTTCCTTGGCGTACACATCACGGACAAACTGAAATGGTCCACCCATGCAGACAGCGTGGTGAAGAAGGCACAGCAGCGCCTCTTCAACCTCAGGAGGCTCCGCTCACAACCGTAAGGCTCTCCAGAGGGTAGTGCGGTCTGCACAATGCATCACCGGGGGCAAACTACCTGCCCTCCAGGACACCTACACCACCCGATGTCACAGGAAGGCCAACAAGATTATCAAGGACAACAACCACACAACCACTGCCTGTTCACCCCGCTATCATCCAGAAGGCGAGGTCAGTCCAGGTGCATCAAAGCTGGGACCGAGAGACTGAAAAACAGCTTCTATCTCAAGACCATCAAACTGTTAAACAGCAATCACTAACATTGAGTGGCTGCTGCCAACATACTGACTCAACTCCAGCCACTTCTTGCTCCTACCTGAGACGCAGATGTCTCAACTAGACACCTGGAAATGCAAATGCCCTACGCTAAATGCTAAATGTACTCGTTAAAACTCAAACGTTCATTAAAACACACATGCAGGGTATTGAATTAAAGCTACACTCGTTGTGAATCTAGCCAACAAGTCAGATTTTTAAAATGCTTTTCGGCGAAAGCATGAGAAGCTATTATCTGATAGCATGCAACACCCCAAAATACCTGAAGGCGACGTAAACAAAATAATTAGCGTAGCCGGCGCTACACAAATAGCAGAAATAAAATATAAAACATTCATTACCTTTGACGAGCTTCTTTGTTGGCACTCCTATATGCCCCATAAACATCACTATTGGGTCTTTTTTTCGATTAAATCGGTCCATATATACCCAAAATATCCATCTATGGAAACTGTGTAATTCAGAAAAAAACACTGTTTCAAAACGCAGCGTCATTTTTTAAAATTAAAAAAGTCGACGATAAACTTTCACAAAACACTTCGAAATACTTTTGTAATCCAACTTTAGGTATTAGTAAACGTTAATAATCTATCAAATTGAACACGGGGCGATGTGTATTCAATAGCTCCACGTCTTCAAATCATGTTCGGGAAATCTCTCTTCCAAGACATCCTGTCGGAGACCGGATGGAATGTAATCTCTCTTCTTTGTTTGACCAAGAAATAACTCCCAGGAAATTGACAAGACTGGCGACATCGTGTGGAAGCTGTAGGAATTGCAATCTCGGCCCCATTTAATTTGGTGTTCCTTAAACAATACATGCAAGTGGCGCATTGATCTTTTTTTCAGTTTTCAGTGACCAGTTTTTCTTGCGCTTTTCGATGAAACACACGCTCTGTTATAGTCACAGCCGTGATTTAACCAGTTTTAGAAACTTCAGAGTGTTTTCTATCCACACATACTAATCATATGCATATACTATATTCCTGGCATGAGTAGCAGGACGCTGAAATGTTGCGCGATTTTTAACAGAATGTTCGAAAAAGTAGGGGGTAGACTGAAGAGGTTTTAATAATTCAAAATTGGATGTAATAAATGTATCACTAGCCACTTTAAACAATGCAACTTTATATAATGTTTACATACCCTACATTTCTCATCTCATATGTGTATACTGTACTCTATACCATCTACTGCATCTTGCCTATGCCGTTTGGCCATCACTCATCCATATATTTTTATGTACATATTCTTATTCATTCCTTTACACTTGTGTGTATAAGGTAGTTGTTGTGAAATGGTTTGATTACTTGTTAGATATTACTGCGTGGTCGGAACTAGAAGCACAAGCATTTCGCTACACTTGCAGTAACATCTGCTAACCATGTGTATGTGACAAATAAAATTAATTTAATTTGATTTGGAGAGGGACAGGGGGAGCATGTGGCTGAATAGTGGTGGCTATTCAGCAACCTGACGGTCTGGGGGTAGAAGCTATTGGCCAGTCTGACACTTTTTACCCTTGATCCTCCTGTACTGCCCACGTCTGAGTGATTGAAGTGGGGGAGAACAGGCCGTGGCTCAGGTGGCTGAGGTCCCTGAGGATCTTCTTGGCCTTCCTGTGTCTTCTTCACCACGGTGTCCGTGTGGTTTTATCATTTCAGCTCCTCTGAGATGTGTATGCAGAGGAACTTTTTAACATCTCTACTGCAGCTCTGCTGATGAGGATGGGGGCGTGCCCAGCTTGGTTTCTCCTGACGTCCACAATCAGCTCCTTCGTTTTGCTGACATGGAGGAAGAGGTTGTTTACCTGGCACCACGCCACCTCCTCCCTGCAGGTCGTCTCGTCGTGGGTTGGAAATCAGGCCAACTGCTGTCGTGTCGTCAGCAAACTTGATGATGGAGTTGGAGCTGTGTGAGGCCACGTAGGCATGGGTATAAAGGAAGTACAAGAGTGGATTGTCATTGTGGGGCACCTGTGTTGAGGATCAGTGTAGAGGAGGAAAACACAATTGTTAGCTGGTCGGCACATGCTCTGAGCACGCGGCTAGGGATGCCGTCTGGCCCGGTAGCCTTGCGAGGGTTAACACGTTTAAATGACTTACATATGTCCTCTGTGGGGACCGTAAACACATAGCTGTCGTTGTCCTCATTCCAAACCCGCTGAATTGCTTCTCCGCTTTGTCCCTATACTCTTGTCTCACCATTCTTGTCATTCTGCATAGGACGAATTTGTACTGTTTAACCATACAAGTATCCTGGTCACCTTGCCATGTTTATAAGCAGCATCTCTCTCCTTCAGCTTCCCGACAAGGCTTCCATCAATCCACGGTTTTCAAATCGTATCATTTTTGAAAGACACCATCGGTATCACATCATCAATGCATTTTTTTATGAATCTGGTGACTGAGTCAGTGTATTCATTGATGTTACCCCAGAGGCGACCCGGAACATATTCCAGTCCACGTGATCAATACAGTCATGAAGCATGGATTTTGATTGGTCAGACCACTTTTGTACAGACCTGACCACCGGAACTTCCATCTTGAGAACTTGTTTGTAGGCGGGAAGCAAACATGGTCAGGTTTGCCGAAAGGAGGATGGGAGATGGCCTTATACCCGTGTGGAAAAGGTGTGTAGCAGTGGTTCAGCATAGAATCTCTGCGACTTGGAAAGTCAATGTGTTGAGCACGGTTCTCAAATTACTTTTGTTAAAGTCCCCGCCACAATGAACGCTGCCTCCAGGAATGCGGTTTCCATTTTGTTCAGTGTCCAATGAAGATCTTTGAGAGACTTTTTTTTGTGCCAGATTGGTGCGGGATGTACACAGCCATGGTGATAATCCCTGCGAACTCTCTCAGAAGGTTAAAAGGGCGACATTTGATGACCAACTATTCTAAATTGGGAGTGCATAAGCTCGCAAGTTTCTTTACGTTTCCCTTGTCGCAACACTTGTTATTTGTCATAAAGCAGAGCCCTCCACCTTTGTTCTTGCCAGAGAGAGCCCTCTCCCTATCCACTCGATGAACTCTAAAACCCGCTGGTTGTATATAATCCATCTGGATGTCGGAGGAAAGCCAGGTCTCAGAAAAACTGAGTATGTTGCATAATCTGATGTCCCTCTGGATGGAGGTCTTCGCTCTAAGTTAGTCAAGTTTATTCACCAATGATTGAAAATTGGCGAGTAGTATGCTTGGTCATGGAGGACGGGTTGCTCAGTCATGGAGGACGGGTCGCTCAGTCATGGAGGACGGGTGGCCCGGTGTCTCAATGTAACTATGACGACGTTTGCCTCTCCGTCGGCGTCTTTGTTTCCTACTCTCCGGTAGAACTCCCAGGCAACCTGGCGCCTCACTGAAGAAGCTAGACCATTGTTCCGCCGTCTCTGGGAATTCCGGAAGGTCAGGTGAACAGTGAGTACCCAGCGATTCATATTCAAATAGTTTTACCCGGGTGTATGAAGTAATGCACAAAAAGAACTGAGGAAGAACATTTGTGAAAAACACTAGAAAAACACTAGAAAATATGTAATCTGTCGGACCCATTTTCCGAATAGTTTAAAAGAAGTCACAGAAGTCACACTGCTCTCAGATGAGTCTCTCAATCCATTATTGCAACATGAGATCCCTCACTACACGCATGTCAGCAGAGATAAGTGTTGATCAAAACTAATCATACTAATCATACTAACTAATCATCAAAGGCATCCCGAGTGGCGCAGTGGTCTAAGGCACTGCATTGCAGTGTGCTTGGCATCAGCGTTGAGGTGTGCTTGGCATCAGCATCATCCGGGTTAGGGGAGGGTTTTGCCGTGGACACCTGTGGTCGGCAAACTCTGATCGTTGGTCGCGGTGAAAAAATAAATGCTCCCTAGACTTTCAACACATTTTCCCTCAAAAGGTAGGTAAACTGCCAAGCACGACAAAAGGTAGGTTAACTGCCGAGCACAACAAAAGGTAGGTTAGCTGCCGAGCACGACAAAAGGTAGGTTAGCTGCCGAGCACGACAAAAGGTAGGTTAGCTGCCGAGCACGACAAAAGGTAGGTTAGCTGCCGAGCACGACAAAAGGTAGGTTAGCTGCCGAGCACGACAAAAGGTAAGTAAACTGCCGAGCACAACAAAAAGTACGTAAACTGCCGAGCACAGCAAAAGGTAGGTAAACTGCCAAGCACAACAAAAAGTAGGTAAACTGCCAAGCACAACAAAAGGTAGGTTAGCTGCCGAGCACAACAAAAGGTAAGTAAACTGCCGAGCACAGCAAAAGGTAGGTAAACTGCCAAGTACAACAAAAGGTAGGTAAACTGCTGAGCACAACAAAAGGTAGGTAAACTGCCAAGCACAACAAAAGGTAAGTAAACTGCAGAGCACAGCAAAAGGTAAGTAAACTGCCGAGCACAACAAAAGGTAAGTAAACTGCCGAGCACAGCAAAAGGTAGGTAAACTGCCGAGCACAGCAAAAGGTAGGTAAACTGTGTTTACTTGCGTTAACCCTCCACTGCATGTAAAGAATAGGAGCTGAAGGAAACAGTTGTTGTGTGTTGAAGGTTCGAAGAGGAAGACAAGGAGAGAAGAGTTTGTCATTTTCAAGTTTGCTACCAAGTTTGCTACCTTTGCTATGAAACCAATTATATCTGAAAATAAGATAGAGACCAGGGGAAATTAAGGGAACAGTGCCCTATGGTCCCTGCTTAAAATTAGTGCATAACATAGGGAATAGGGTGCTATTTCGAGAGGGAATGTGGAGAGAGTGAGCAGATCATAGATAAGAAGCTGATTGAAAAATAAAGAAACAGCTCAGTATGGCATGGCGGCATGGAGTGGCCTTGCGATGGGGTGAGACAGAGAGAGAGAGAGAGAGAGAGAGAGAGAGAGAGAGAGAGAGGCTGCGTTTTAATTTTCTCTGCTGATGGGGAAACATCCAATTTGCTGCTGTTTCTTAAGAGGCTGTTTCCATGTTTCATGAGTCAATGAGAAATACTGTAGCTCTTCTTGTGTGTAATCAAGGACGATTTATGCTCAACACTGTGACGCATAAACCCAACCCCATTCCCTACCTGCATGCTGCCAACCTCTGATTTGTTATGGATAATTCATATTGTCTGCTGTACCTTTTCTGACTCCAACGCGTGTGACGTCTACACACTATTTTACACAGAGAGAGAGAGAGAGAGAGAGAGAGAGAAAGAGAGAGAGAGAGAGAGAGAGAGAGAGAGAGAGAGAGAGAAAGAGAGAGAGAGAGAGAGAGAGAGAAAGAGAGAGAGAGAGACAGAGAGAGAGAGAGAGAGAGAGAGAGAGAGAGAGAGAGACTGGAGAGCTATCTCCTGTTCATTACCATCATGTTGATTACTGTTATTACCAGTGTACCGTACAGAGGAAGGCAGACTGCAGTTCAGAAAAGAGAGGGAGAGAGGGTAGTAAGGAAAGCCAACCAGACACGCTACAAAGGGAGACAGAGAAAGACAGATAGCCGGTGGAATGCAAAAGAAGGAAAGAGAGCGGAATGAAAGAGAAGGAAAGAGAGAGATAGATGAAAGAGACCGGGTGGAGGTCAGAGATGGAGGGAGCGAGGAGGGGGGGGGACGTTGAGGTGAGGGATAAGAGGGAGCTGGAGGCTCCGAGAGAAAGAGAGAGTGAGAGAGAGAGAGAGAGAGAGAGAGAGAGAGAGAAAGGTGAGAATGAAAGATCAACGGCGAGAGACAGAAAGTGGTCCACAGTGCTCTGAGGTTTAGTCAGTGTGAGAGGGGATATAGCTGTCCTCGGGCTGTAGAGGGAGGACTACATGCAATTGCTTGATTGTCTGTATCTTGGCTTCACTCCAACAAAAACCAATGCCACGGGTTATCCTCCATACTGTCAGTACATTCCCACTGGGCAAGAACTGGTTGAATCAATGTTTCCATGTCATTTCAACCCAAAAATGTGATGACGTGGAATCAATGTGGAAAACTGATTGGATTTCTGAACAATCGTCATCGTCATGGCATTTCCTTTTTTTCATTCAACTTTTAACCTAAATCCAATGACATGGTGACATTTGATGTTCATTTCACGTTGAATTCACATTAGTTGACATCTCAACCAAATGTAAATCAAAACTAGACATTGAACTGATGTCTGTGCCCAGTAGGTTTACTCTGTACAGAGAAAGAGGAGAGGTAGATAAATGTTGAACTTTTCTGGCCCAAGCCTCGGGCCTACGATTAAATAAAAACAGAAAGAACAAGCGCTGCTGTGTGCTTAAGGGCACTCTCCTTTCTTCTCCTCTCCTCTCATCTCTCCCACCCCTCGCCGTGTTACTGTACACTTCAGTCCACTCCACTCCCACTTCCAGTAAAAAAACGAAATATGATATAAAAAGAGTAAGGCTACGGCTCTCTGTCTCTTTACCGCTCTCTCAGGCCCTGACGGGTCAATGCAATTCACTTACCTTTGAAACGCTCTTTTGTAACATCAAAAACAACACCAAAAGTAAAAGCTCTTGCTTTTAGACAAGTGTTAGACAAGTGAGATCGATGTTTACAGTAGAGAAACCTATGATTAGAGCTCGGTATTTTACTTAAGCCTCTGATTTAGCTGGACAATATCTACAGATCCTAGTGGGGATATGGCTGGATTCAATATCATAGCATAACTGAAACCAGCAACCCCAAGGCCCAGGGTAGAGTAGGAGTGGATAAAACTAAACAAACACTGGAAATTCAATCAATTGCCTTTTCCTTTTGGCTTTTCCGGTTTCAATTGCAAGTGCGTTTAGGGCGATCGGAGCATAGAAGAATATGATTGAGAAAGGCAAAGCTTCTGTCAGCGTCAAAACACGAAGCGACAAAAATGTGTCCGTGCAATATGTAGCCCCATATGGCATCATCACATTAGCTTCCATCTTCCATATGATGTTTTTTCCTTCCAGAGGGTTGATAATACATTTTGAAGGATCCCGCGTCTGTGCTTAGTCTACGAAATGTGAACGAGCTCCGAGCACGCAGTGGAGAGAAGACGTTATGATGGAACTCTATTTTCCTGGATTGTGATGACTTGCAGATACAGGATATCTTCACCAATACACTGGAGACACCAATCGCCAGCACACAGATTATAATCTCGAAGGAATGGTTCCGCTAACTCTTCATTAATGTTGTGTCTGGAAGACGAGCCCGGCCAGGCCGGCCTGCGGCGGTCGATAGCAGTGCGGTAACGCGATTCGGCCACCCCGTCTGTCCCCGTGCCGTCCTCCTGTAACTCCTGCGTGTTATTTGAGAACACATCATTTTTATAAGAAATAATACCGGCAGCTGGGAGCTGGCGTCAGGAGGGCCCCTTGGGGCGAGGAACTGACACAACAGGCCATCCCTAATGAAACTGTAGACCAATCTTTGGAGTTTCCTGTAGGCCAATCATCCAATTGGCTGTGTTCACTAGAGGGCAACTGTGTGGGTGTGGGTAACTGGATTTAGGAGTGATAACAGGCAATGACACAGGTAGTAGTATTGGAGGAATTCAGACATGGACCCCAAATATCGGTACTTGCAGGTGCCTGAAGGTAAGCGGACCTGAGTTCACGTGGGTCCTGTGTGGCTCAGTTGGTAGCACATTGCTCTTGCAACGCCAGGTTTCGACTCCCACGGGGAACCAGTAAGAGAACGTGTACGAGCTCACTACTGTAAGTCGCTCTGGATAAGAGTGTCCGCTAAAATCAAAATGGAAAATGTGGTGTGCCGCTCTACTACAAAATCTCACACTGTAGAGGTCTTTGGGTTCGATCACAAGGGCTACATACTCTCTCAATCGCTTTAACTCGCACACAAGCTCTCTAGCGCACACACTCTCACTCAAGCACAGTCAAGTCAATTACCCGAGGGTCTCACTCTGTCTGTCTTGGAGTGGAGCAGTGTGGGTGGACTCTTCTTCTTCCTAATCACGGCTGGCCCCTACAGGTTGAATCAGCATGGGACCCTCCAACTAGAAATATGTAAATGTCATCCTCTAATCATACTCTTCAACAAAGTTGAGATTTATTATGCCACCATTTTGTCTTTCTTTCTTTCCCCACTTTCCTCTCTCTTTTTTCCTCAAGAAAAACTTCAGCAAGTGAGAATTCTTTCAGTTTTAAGATGGCTGTCTGTCACGGAAAATGTGATATCATTCTTTCTAATCTAAGGTGGTAAAGAAATACAATATATTTGTAAAATAACAAATTGCCTTTCCTTTATGTTGATATTGTCAGTTGTGTGGGAGTGAGAAGAGAACTAATCATAGACTTCAGTGTTCTGATTGATCCTTGGGGAGCCGAGGGACACCCATCTGATGTAAACAATTCTTTGTATGGGGGGGGGGGGGGTAGAAATACAGAGAGAGAGAGAAAGTCTGACAGACAGTGGATTTTGAAATTGCCTTGTACCATCTCTGCTTATTATATTTCACATCTCATTATGTGCCAGGGTTTTGGAGATGGCTGTTGTTCAGCGAATGTGCCCAGAATACTAATGATGCCTTTCCTCAGTCAGTCACTCATGTTCACTTGCAGGGCTTTAGAAGAAAGAAACAGAGTGTTGTTACAACATTCATACATGCATAGAAGCCAGGGTTGGCTTGGTAACTTTCCAAATGTAATCCGTTACAGTTACTAGTTACATGTCCAAAATTGTAATCAGCAACGTAACTTTTGGATTACTCAAACCCAGTAACGTAATCTGATTACTTTCTGTTACTTTTAGATTACTTTCCCCTTAAGAGGCATTAGAAAAGAAGACAAAAATGAATATTACCAATTGAACAACATCAATTGTAGGATAAATTCATGTTAGAGTTTACATAGTTGGCCATAAATGGATGTTGCATGTTACTTTATGGGTTGGTTATGTAGGATTTTTCTAACCCATTGCTTTCTACTACAGATAATAATATATTAGCTAGGTAATATCTTTACATTAAAATCCAAAGTCTGTCAGATTTCCAGTCATTCCAATTAATTTAATACCCCTTGATCTTCAAGAATAGGAGTTGGAAATATGGATTAGGCAAATGGTTTTACCGGAGCATAACACAGAAACGAAGGACTTATTATCCTACTCTGATGTTAATGATTTTGCTGTCATGGAGGACTGATTGGACTCATTGCTTCAAGTTGAAAAATAAATCCTGCTCTCATGGAATGGCATACTTTGAGCACAACCGAAAAGTTCTATTTGTATGTGAATTATTAATGCCGTATGCTGCATTTGCTATAGGCCTGTTGTTTATGTTTTTGTTGGTGACACTGATATCTCGATGATTTGCAACTGTTTGTCTATCAAAAGCATGTGAGTTTGAGAATTTCTCCATTAGGCCTATGGATTTTCGTGGCACAAATTAGATTGAGCAATTTAAGTTTAAATTAAACTCGTTTTTGAACACAATGCAACTCTTATTCCACAGGCTGGGATCCACACTATGCAGCTGTTGCAAGAGCGCATTTTTCATTTGCTCTCTGCTGGTCGCAAAAACAATGATTGATGCTTAAACTTCTTCAATTCAACCATTATTGGTGTCACACCCTGATCTGTTTCACCTGTCTTTGTGATTGTCTCCACCCCCTCCAGGTGTCGCCCATCTTCCACATTATCCCCTGTGTATTTACACCTGTGTTCTCTGTTTGTCTGTTGCCAGTTTGCTTTGTTTCGTCAAGCCTACCAGCGGTTTTCCCTCTGCTCCTGTCTTTCGATTGTTCCTGTTTCCTAGTTTTCCCGGTGTTGACCATTCTGCCTGCCCTGAGCCTGCGCCACCTTTCTGGATTACTGACTTTTGCCTGCCCTGACCCTGAGCCTGCCTGCTGTCCTGTACCTTTGCCCCACCTATCTGGATTACTGACTTCTGCCTGCCCTTGACCTCCCATTTGCCTGCCTCTGTTCGATTAAAAAACTGTAGTTACTTCGATGTTGTCTGCATCTGGGTCTTACCTGAAACATGATAGCATGAACTGGCCATGACTGACCCAGGAGACTCGGACCAACTGTGCAACGCCATCTCCTCCCAAGGAGCCACCATTGGTAGGCACAGGGAATTGCTTCATGGCCTTATGGAGGGGGTCCACACCTTGGTCAAACGCCATGACCGGGCATTTGTACATCTTGCTGGATCAATTCCATGGGTTGGCTGGGAGGCAGCCTACTACGACGTTAATCTCACAGCGCCTCAGTAACTCGGCTGTTAGCAGCACCGCCACACCGGTCACTCCACCTCCCGGGAGCCCTGTTTATCTCCCCTGGAATGCTAAAATGGAGAGCCGGTTACCTGTCGGGCGTTTCTAGCTCAGTGTGCCTTCATCTTAGAGCTTTAGCCCTCCACCTTCCCCTCGGACCGCCTAAGATAGCGTACCTTATCACGCTGATGTCCGGGAGGGCACTCGCCTGGGCTACAGCTGTATGGGAGCAACAGCCAGTCACATGCGTAAGTCTGGAGGAGTTCGTGGGAGAGGTCAAGAAGGTGTTTGATGTCCCATTCTCTGGGAGAGAGGCTGCCTGGAAGCTACTCCAGCTTCGGCAGGACTCCTGCAGTGTGGCAGACTATGCAGTGGATTTCGGCATGTTGGCAGCTGAGAAACCAGCAGCTGGCACATGGAACCAGGAAGCGCTGTTTGACATGTTCCTGCACAGAGTCTCGGAGGAGGTCAAGGATGAGCTTGCAGCCCAGGAATTACCGATGGTTCTCGATTCCCTCATCGCCTTGACCATCAGGATTGATTGGCGACTACGGGAACGATGGAGGGAGAGGAGATTCAATTTCCCCCAAGGTTCCCAACTCGCCTCCGAGGCATCCCGGAAGTCCACGAAGGCCCCGTTGTCGAGAGAACCCGAGACTAACCGAGTTTCCCCGAGAGTCGCCGAAGACAGACAAGTCACCGTTTCCCGAGCCTATGCAACTTGGCAGAGCTGGATTGTCTCCAGCAGAACGACTATACAGGCTCAACACCAAGATTTGCCTGTATTGCAGGACTCGTGGTCCTTTTTTGTCCTCTTGTCCGTTAAAAGACCAGGCTCACCAGTAGGAGCAATTACTCTGGTAGGCCATATAGAGAACTTTTCTGCTTCCCTTACTCACACTCCGTTTCATGCCATTCTGCAGTGGGGAAACCACTCATTGACTCTCGGGCTGATGAGAGCTTTTTGGACTCTACCCTGGGTTCCAAGCGAGGCATCCCCACTCAGCCCCTCTCCATTCCCATAGATGTTAGCGCGCTGGACGGGCGCTCTATAGGCCGTGTCACCCACAACACTTCTTTGTCTACCTTGATGACATCCTTGTCTTCTCCCACTCCACCCAAGAATATGTGCTCCAAGTCCGAAAGGTTCTCCAAGGTCTCCTGGAGAACCAGCTGTTTGTAAATGCAGAGAAGTGCGAGTTCCATCACTCCACCATCCCTTTTTTGGGTTACACTTGCTGCAGGGAGTGTACACATGGATCCCGGTAAGATGAGAGCAGTGTTGGATTGGCTGAGAGCAGGGTGTAGCTGCAACGTTTCCTGGGGTTCGCCAACTTCTACCCCCTGTCAGCACTCACCTCGCTCAATGTTCCATTCACATGGTCTCCAGCTTCTGAATGGGACCTCAAACTTCGCTTCACCACAGCTCCCATCTTGATTCATCCTGACCCATCCCGTCAGTTTGTGGTAGAGGCCGATGCTTCAGATGTTGGAGTGGGGGCTGTCCTGTCCCAGAGTTTTGCACTGGACCTCAACTTACATCCCTGCAGCTTCTTCTCCCATCACCTCAACGCCACATAGAGGAACTACCATGTGGGGAATTGTGAAGATGTTATTGGAGGAATGGAGGCACTGGATGGAGGGGGCAGACCATCCGTTCATCGTGTGGACCGACCACAAGTACCTGGAGTTTCTCCACACTGCCAAGTGCCTCAATTCCAGGGCAAGCTATATGGGCCCTGCTGTTCACATGGTTCAACTTCTCCCTCTCGTACTGGCCGGGATCCAAGGAAGTCAAGCCGGATAAGCTGTCATGCCGCTATAGCCTCACAACTACTACCCCGGAACCCGAGACCATCCTTCCCACTTCGTGCCTGGCGACGGCACTCAGCTGGGGAATAGGGAAGCAGGTCCGTGAGAGGCAGCATTCCCAGCCAAATCTCGGGGGAGCCCTGATAACCGGATGTTAGTTCCTGACGCCGTCCACTCCGTGGCCCACTCCTCCAGGCTTGCCTGCCACCCATCGTCCCATCCGACCCTGGCTTTGTGCGACAACCCTTTTGGTGGCCTACCATGGTCCCTTATGTGTCTACATTCATCGCCGCTTACACAGTTTGTGCAGAGAACAAGACTCCTCGGAAAGCTCCGGCTGGTCTCCTCCAACCTCTGCCTGTCCCTCACCGTCCCTGGTCTCAGATCTCCCTGGACGTTGTCACGGGTCTTCCTCCATCTGATGGCAACACTGCCATCCTGACAATGATGGATAGGTTTTCCAAAGCCACCCACTTCATTCTTCTCCCCAAACTACTGCCAAAAAGACGGCCCCGCTCATGGTGCATCACGTCTTCCGGATCCATGGTCTACCGGTAGACCTGGTCTCTGACCGGGGTCCTCAGTTCTCGTCCCGGTTCTGGAAGGTGTTCTGCACCCTCAATGGGTCCTCGGTCAGCCTGTCCTCAAGACCACCTCCAGATATTAACGACAAGCAGACCGCCACCGGACCCCAGCTCCCCGGTATCATTCAGGGCAGAAGGTATAGCTGTCCACCCGGGATCTGCCCTTCCGGGTGGAATCCCACAAACTCTCGCCCCTGTTTATTGGCCCATTTCCCATCGCCAAAGTCATTAGCCCCTCTGCTGTTTGTCTTCTGTTGTCCCGTACCCTTGGTATACATCCTACCTTTCATGTGTCCAGAGTTTAACCCATGTCTCACAGCACTTTGTTTCCAGTACCTTTGCCCCGCCTTGCTGGATTACTGACCTCTGCCTACCCTTGACCTGCCTTTGTCCTGCCCCTGTTCAATTAATAAACTGTTGTTACTTCGACATTGTCTGCATCTGGGTTTTACATTAACTGGAAATAACAAAATGAGAGAGCAGCAGTGTGATTCGAATCAATGCACTATGTAGATAATAAGTGATATCCATATGGACTGTAGACTACACAACTGCTGTCGTCCTTACCTCCAAGCGTTTATTCAAGTTGGATGATCTTTGGATGCCAACAGTAGTCTCACCATTGGAAGACATAGCTTGGACTGTAGCCTACAAAAACCTATTACTGATCCATCAAACGCATTTTATGTGTCATCATAGTGGTCTCTGACTTGTGATCAGACTCGCTTAGGCGGAAGAAACTTAAACGTGCTTTTTTTCAATGTTGATTTGAATGTCATTGAGGGAAAAAAAATCCTCTAAATTACTTTCTGAATTTTAAAGTAATCCTCGAAGTATCTATAATCTGATGACAATATTTTTGATTGATTTTTGTAATCAGTTACTCCCCAACCCTAATAAAAGCAGATCGAGTCACAAGGCCTCATGTCTCAGTATAAGCTGAAATAAAATGGCTGTTGTTATGTTTGTTCCTTATATAATGACAAACTGGGGCATAGGTTTAACTACTTTTAATGAACATATACTTCAGCTAGAAAACTCCATGTTTAGCCATGTAAGGCATTCTTCAACCACCTGCATAGCCTGCTGGGTAACGTAGTCTAAATGTTATTAACACATAACACATCTTCTTTCCTTTAAAAGAAAACTACTTGTCTATGTAACTACACGTCACATCACATTTGTTTACTCAACCTAACACGCATTTCTCTCCCCCCAATTTTATTTTTTCAACTAAATATAGTCTGTCCAACAAAACTCTATTGTGGCTCTATTTCTTTCACAAACAAAACATTCAGTCCAGGTGCCCTTTTTATTTTTTATATATATTTTTTAGCAATTTTCAATAAGCCTTTTCGGGGCTCTGACAGTCCTTTTTGGTCGTTCTGCTGAAGTGCTTCCTGAAACAATTGGGCAGCGTTCATTGTCAGTCAGGGTGTTCTGACTGAATTGTCCATTTCTAAAGGCATTTGACCCTTCAGCAGTATCCTCCTGATGATCATCGGTCCCTTGAGTGAATGGCTGCATCCTTAGATCCACTCTGTTTCGTCTCATAGGATCGTGGTGCAACTTCTCTCTGCACACACCCTTGCTTTTGACTGAACTCTCTGCTAAGCCGTTGGACCTTGGGTAGTTGGGGCTGGAGGTGCTGTGTTGGAATCCCCAGTCGTTAGCGAACAATCGGAATTCAGAACTTGAGAACTGCGGATCTGTTTGCTGCTTTGGCCTGTAGGTCAAACACAGTTCACATTAAGCAGTGGTCTGGCTGATTTCCTGGTTCATTCTAGGCCAGTACATTACTTCTCGTGCTCGTCGTTTGCATTTCTCCTCACCCAAGCGGCCCTTGTGTATTTTTTGTAGCATTTCTTTGTGTAGTGTCATGGGAATGACAATCTTGTTGCCTTTGAACACTATGTCATCCACAACGGTGAGTTCTGCTCTGCACATTCAGTAATCCTGTATTTGTTGTTTTTCTGTGAGGCCATCCTATCAGTGTTGTTTCTTTCAACTGTCATTGTTTGGTCAGCTGCAGTCTCTCTTTTGATCTGCTCCATTCTCTCAGAAGACACAGGAAGTGATGCTACGATCATATCGACGTAGGCCTGAATCCCAGTGATTTTCTGTGTGTCGAAGCTCTCCTTCTCGTCGACTGCTCGAGAACGAGTGTCGGCGGCGAACATGAACTTTCCCGGGGTCATCTTCACATCATACTTTTGTAGTCTGATCAACATTCTCTGGATTCTCATTGGACAATCATTCAGTGGCTTAGACATGATTGACACCAATGGTTTGTGGTCGGTTTCTACTTCCAAATCTCGCCCGTAGACATATTGGTGAAAGCTTTCGCAAGTAAGCTGCTCGCCAGTAGTTCTTACTCTATTTGTGCATAACTTGTCTCTGCGCCTGTCAAGGCTCTGGACGCATAAGCGACGGGTTGCCATGTGTCGTCATGCTGTTGCAGAAGAACTCCTCCCAGGCCAAACTGTGACGTGTCTGCAGAAATCCTTGTGCAGTGGTTCTTCTGTGATTGTCTTCTTTAGGTTTTTGAAGCAGTTTTCCTGTTCATGGGACCATTCCCATTCATTTTTCTGTTCCAGAAGACATCTGAGTGGAGCGGACTGTGCTGACAGTTGAGGTATGCACTTTGCAAGGTAGGTGATCATGCCCATGAAGCGTCTCACATCGTCCTTGTTCTTCCGGCGCTCCGTGTTGTTGATGGCTGATGTTTTCCTCGGGTCTGGTTTGACTCCATCCTCTGAAAGTACGTCTCCCACGAAGGTAAGTGTTTTCACACCAAACTCACTTTTGTCCTTGTTTAGTTTCAGGTTGACTTTCCGTGTCAGGTCCAGCACTTGTCTCACTCTCTCATCGTGTTCTTCTCGCATCGTGTTCTTCACCCCCAGACGATGATGTCATCCATCACAGTCTCCACTCCTGGAATGTGCTCGAAGATCATGTGGATTGCCTTGTGGTAGACCTCTGGCGCTGAGAGAATCTCATATAGTAGACGAAGAAATCTGTTCCTGCCCTCAGGTGTGTGGAATGTGCATAGCCTTGAGTTTGCAGCATCTAGCTTCATTTGCCAGAATCTTGATGAGGCATCAAGCTTACTGAACCACTTTGCTTCAGCAAACTGCGACATTATCTCTTCTCTGGTTGGCAACTTGAAATGCTCTCTCTTGATTGCTTTGTTGAGATCTCTCGGGTCGAGAAATATCCTGAGATCGCCGTTCTTTTTCACCACAACAACCAGTGAGCTTCATACATTTTTGTGATGACGTCCATCTTTTCCATGCGTCCGAGTTTCACTTTGAGACTTTTCCTCAGCGCAAATGGAACTTTTCTGCATGCATGCACAACTGGAATAATTTTGTCATCAGTACATATTTTGTGTTCTCCTGGTAAACATCCAAGACACTCAAACACATCCTCATACTCAGCCAGCAGTGATTATTGGTCATTTTCAGTCTGTGATGTCACTACATACACTCTTTTCAACAAATTGAGCTTTTCACATGCATTGATTCCTATAATAGACTGTACACTCTTTTCCACAATCAGCAGCTGTGCTCTGAACTGTTTTCCTATGCAGTTCCTGTTACTATGAAGTTTCCTTTGACTGGTTCGTTATAACCAGTAACCTTAATTTTCACCGGGTGTATTTTGCTCTTCACCTTCAGTGTTTTGTAGTAATCCAGCGACAACAGGTTTACCTGTGCTCCAGTATAAAGCTTCAATGGTATTATAGTTTAATTCACCTTCAATGGCACAATCCATTCAGCATTTACTGCATTGCATATTTCCACAGACTCAACAAAGAATTCTTCAATCTCCTTGACTGTGTGAACCTTTTTCTTTGTAGCCTCAGCTTTGCAGCATTTTGAGAAATTATTATTTTTCCCACAGTTGTTACATGATTTGCCGTATGCAGGGCATTGTTTTGGCTTGTGGATAAATCCACATTTTCCACGTGGTGTTTTGATCTCTCTCTTTTGCTTGTTTTTGTTTTGAAAGGCGTTGTGTGTGGTGCTCCTCTCTTTTTATTGAATACACTGACGTCTCTTCCCTGCACAGCTCTTTAGCTTGTGTTCTGGTGGTTTCAGCTGTTCGACACATATTCACTGCTTTATCCACAGTTAAATCTTGCTCACGCAGCAATCTCTCCTTGAGTCCATTATCAAGTATGCCACAGACTGTCCTGTCTTTCACTAGAGTCTTTCAGATTTTCAAATTCACACGTTTTGCTCAGTGTGTTCAGCTCAGCCAAAAACGGGTCAAAACTGACTCCCTGTTTCTGATCACGAGAGAAAAACTTGTATCTCTCAAACGTGACTTTTCTGGCTAGGTACAAAGTACTCCTCAAATTTAGCCATTAGCACAGTCAATGTCAAGTTTGCCTCGTCTTGCTGAAAGCTATTGTAAATGTCCAATGCATCCTCTCCAATAACATGCAGAACAATTGAAGTTTTCAATTTGTCATCATCTCCCCCTGCACCACCGGCTGCTAGGTAGATATTGAATCTCTGCTTGAAACGTTTCCAATTGTCAGCTAAATTGCCTGTTAACTGCATAGGAGTTGGAGGACTAAGCCTATCCATGAAGGAGAACAGGCACAGTGTCGCTCTCGCTGCTGTCGCTAACACTGCTGTCGCTCTCTCGACTGCTGTCGCTCTCGACGCTGTCGCTCTCGCCGCTGTCGATCTCGCCGCTGTCGCTCTCGCTGCTGTCGCTCTCGACGCTGTCGCTCTCGCTGCTGTCGCTCTCGCTATCGCTCTCGCTGCTGTCGCTCTCGCTGCTGTCGCTCTCGCTGCTGTCGCTCTCGCTGCTGTCGCTCTCGCTGCTTGCTGTCGCTCTCGGTGCTGTCACTTTCGCTGCTGTCACTCTCGCTGCTGTCACTCTCGCTGCTGTCACTCTCGACTGCTGTCACTCTCGCTGCTGTCACTCTCGCTGCTGTCACTCTCGCTGCTGTCACTCTCACTGCTGCGGCTCGTTGCCCTCACTCTTGCAAGCTAGCATCTTTGAATACTCACTTCACTTGACTTGTGGTAGAATGTTCAATTTTCGTCGTGGAAATTTGCAGAGTTACTCCTTTCTTTTCTCTGTCTCATCATAGCGACGACCAATCTGACACCATGTTATGTTCGTTCCTTATATAATGACAAACCGGGGCGTAGGTTTAACTACTTTTAATGAAAATATACTTCAGCTAGAAAACGCCATGTTTAGCCATGCAAGGCATTCTTCAACCACCCGCATAGCCTGCTGGGTAACGTAGTCTAAATGTTATTAACACATAACAACACAGCTGTATTGCCTACATTTCAATTCTATGTTTATTCACGTGTCTCACTATTCCTTTCCTTTCCCTAAACATGCTGTTCTGTATCTTAACATGATATCAGTAGTGCAGGTGTGTGAGAAACAGAGATAAATATCAGATCCGTCTCTCTACACATGGTGGCTTCTGCCTGTCTGAACCCAGGGTCAACTCAATAACCTGGAGGTGAGGGATTGACAGGTGCAACTGAGTGACAGGTGTACAAAAGAAGAGCCGGGGTGTCAAGGTGAAGAGAGTTGGGGGCGTTTCCATGGCAACGGGGGCGGTTGAACTTGAGTTATTAACTTTAATGTTACGGGGGAGAGTCCAGCGGCTGTCATTCATTCGCTGTCAGAAGTAAAACCCCATGGGTGCGTTTCTACTTTCCTCTGCCAAGCGTTCTGGTTTAGGAGTGAAGTCACTGACCGTATGGACTTGTTGCGTTGTCAAATTCTCCTTTCACGCCTCGTTACTCTCCAATTTGACGAAGACTCCCTGAATCGTCTCCACAGTCTCAAGTTACTATGGTTCAAAGAACTGTTCTGGGTGTGGTTATCAGTGAAGGTTAGTTGCCAAGGGTAAACTTTCTAGGAAACCTTGTGTGATTTCTGTAAGAACCTGACATCCTCCAAGTCACAAATAGCCCCGTGTTGTCCACTTAACTGGTGCCCTGTGTTGTCCACTTAACTCGTGCCCTGTGTTATTCACTTAACTGGTGTTTTTCTGTCACACAAACTGGCAGACAAACTGACCCCACTTCTAACCATACGTCTTCTCTGAAAGTACTGGAGCAGTAATCACCAAATCACTGTATGGAGCTGAAGTCTTCCATCGTTGAGATATAGGCAGAATGGTGGACAGACACAGGTAGGCTTCCGACACAGTACTGCAGCAGTAATAGACCTGGGCTGGAGCACCACAGTTTAACTGTGTAATAGAGCACTCACATTATACCAGGAGAAAATAGCAGCCCAGATGTTCCCTTTTCACTTTTAACCGTTGGCTCAGCACTTTCTCATTGAGTAATGAACTACCAACAACCAACCCATTGCATAGAGAAGCAAATACAAGCTTGCTCCCACCACCAGCCCCTTCTGCTCAAGTAGGACATTATGGAGAGCCATAACAATAGTGAAGGGTAGCCATTTTCGAAAAGTGCTTACAGCCTAAAGCCCTGAGTCATAATCCAGAGTCCTGTAGCTCTCTCTCCCCCACGGACTGGGCGATTGTCGAAGAGAGAGTCTCCCCGAACCTGTGTGGAGTTCCTTTTCTCGCTCTCTTGGACTCTGTGTTATGTTAGTCTCTGGAGTAGTGTTCATTAATCACCACTAGAGCGTTTTACTGCCAGGGAAGGAGGGAGGAAGAGGAGAGTTTCTGTCCCCGTTCCAAAATATGCCGGGATTTATCATTGGCGAGTGAGGAGGCTATTCTATTAGGGCAAGGAGACGTGTTAAAGCATTAAGCCCTCATAATGCTTAACAATATTAAGGATTTATTTTCCCGCCTGCCCAAACAGCTCCCTGAGGTAGGCGCTTAGATAATGCCAGTGAAGAAAGTGCAAAACTAATGATTCTGGTCTGCTGCCATGTAGCTTACTGTAGCTCAATTGGATTTGCTGTGGCGCTTCGCTCATCAGTTTAATAAAGACCTTCCTGCTCCTTCCAAGTGACCTATCACTATCTTTAGGGACAAGGGCAGTGGATCATCTTCATGAGACCAGAGTACGATTTTAATTAACAAGATTGTATACACAGGAGGAACCTGATGTTGGATCGACACTCGTACTCCGAGAGCACTTTATGAATGTGGACCCAGTTCAGATCAGTAAATCACTACAGGACCATAACGTAGAGATTTGTTTACTGTCGAATACACCAGAGTGACAACGTACCTTCTAGGGTTCTTACTCTAGTACAATAAAATATTAAGGACTGAATTGTGGAAACCATGCATATCGAGTTAAGGTTGTAGTTGGCGGTTGTTGCTGTTGTTGTTAGTGGTGGTGCTATCTTTCCTCATTGAGAATCAAATAATACTGCTTGCTTCCCGCTCCCTCCGTTCACTACACTGGTGTCAGAAGTGGGATGGCGGCCATGGGGCCATTGGAACGCACAGCCCGGGGACGTGTGAGGAGGCTGAGGTTAGTCGAAGTGGGGGGGGGGGGGCTTCCTGCTCCCTCCGTTCGCTACAATACTTATTCCACCCCTTCAAAAAGATCATCAATAATGAGAAGGAAGTTTGAATTAGTGCAGCAAGAACAATCCTAATTACCTGAATGCAGAGGAGAGGATACACTTGACTACCTCCTCTCGACTGTGAGAAACAAGATGGATGCTCTTTTGACTGTTTTCTTAGTTAAGGTTCTTACTTAAGCACCAATCCAATGTACTTGGCGTTCATTACAATGAGAAAAATGAATTGAATGTTTGTGTTTTGGGCCAGATGCTGTGTCTCTACAGGATAGGGAGCATAATCAAAGACTGAACTGATTACAGCGTGAATGGTATTAGTGCTAGCCAGCTGTAGGGCTCAAAGTGGTTGTGTTTTGTAGCCTAGCGCAGGAGGAGAAGAAGCAGCATATTGTATTTTAATACACCACATGATTTTAGCCACTCAGGCAATACTAGAGAATATTGGTTTGAATTATGAGGAAGGATAACTCTGCTGTAGTCTATCCCAACTTGGATTATTCTGGGATCGAGAAAAAAAGTGTAACGAAATGAAAACAGATGTGTTTTCTTTGAGAGCATTCTTACCACGTGTGTGCTGTGTCATTCCTGTTGAGGGCTTTTGTATTGATTCGAATCAATTTGTGTGATCAATTGCGTGACGGACCTTTTGTAATTGTACATCATGTTATCTGGACCTTAGTATATCAGTATTATCTTCCTGCGTCGGGGGGAGCAGAGAGAGAGAGAGTGGTCGAAAACGTTGCTTTTCTTCATTTCAATTCATTTGCGTTGCCGGTTGTAACACATTGGAGCGTAATTAAATGATATGGCCGGGGCATCTTCGAGCCCAGGCGTATTAGATGTGGTGCCTAATGCGAGCAGGCAAATCCAATCGCTACTATTGATCAGCCACTTGATGTTCTGTGCTGTGGCTCCCTGCACCTGACCTCCATTTCATTCTCAAGTCATTACAGTCGCCGGGCAGAATTTAGTGTGGCTGCCGGCTATCCAATGATACATACAGAAAGAGGGGAAGGAGGGGGAGTCGTCGGTCGCCCTTTCTCCCTCACAGGTTCAGATCAATGAGGTTGGCTAATGGCTACATGCTAAATATACCCTTCCACTGCAGGCAGAACAGGAGCATCAGTTAGCGCTGCGTCAGTTTTATTCCGCCCCGTCCCATAGGGTTTGAGCCGGTGAAATGTGGCAGACATTTTGGAGCCAGAGTAGTTACTTATCAATAAGGAACAGATTGGATGAGGGTGGAGATGGGGGGTGTGTGCAGAAGGGAAGTCACAGAGAGAGAGAAAGATATTATTTACAGTTCCCATTTAAAGAGTTGAGAGTTTGAGACTTTTAGCCCTGGTCAGACAATGTTAAACAATATGATGAGTGGGAAATCGAGGAGGTTGGATTGGACTGTATTGGGGTGGAGGGGTGGGGGGTGATAGGCCCATTAACCATCCAGGTTTAGGGTTGCTCCGAGAGGGCAGTTGCCCGGACCAGACATGCATAATCAATAGGATCAGAGCAGAATATCAATTTGTCTGTGGATATAGACTGAAGAACCTTACACAAGAGAACACTCTCCACGACAAAGCTGCCTGTTTTCCATTGCTGGTGGTCGTGGTACTGACTAGGCAATTAGCCACAGGACTACAGATGTCCACATGGGGGGAAACTGCAGCACTTGGTCTACTAGTCCATTTAAAAAACAACTAAAGCCCTTACAACTGACAGCAATGCAATCTTCACTTGTTTATTTGAGGACAAGAACCTTCCGTAAGAAACAAACGGAGACTACTAGATGAACAGAGAGCAAATCTTCAACACTGTCCTCTCCTGTTGTTCCAAACCTTCAACACTGTCCTCTCCTGTTGTTACAAACCTTCAACACTGTAATCTCCTGTTGTTCCAGTTTCAACACTGTCCTATCCTGTTGTTCCAAAGTGTCAACACTGTCCTCTCCTTTTGTTCCAAATCTTCAACACTGTCCTCTCCTGTTGTTCCAAATCTTCAACATTGTCCTCTCCTGTTGTTCCAAAGCTTCAACATTGTCCTCTCCTGTTGTTCCAAAGCTTCAACACTGTCCTCTCCTTGTGTTCCAGTTTCAACACTGTCCTCTCCTGTTGTTCCAAATCTTCAACATTGTCCTCTCCTGTTGTTCCAAAGCTTCAACACTGTCCTCTCCTTTTGTTCCAGTTTCAACACTGTCCTCTCCTGTTGTTCCAAATATTCAACACTGTCCTCTCCTGTTGTTCCAAAGCTTCAATACTGTCCTCTCCTGTTGTTCCAAATATTCAACACTGTCCTCTCCTGTTGTTCCAAAGCTTCAATACTGTCCTCTCCTGTTGTTCCAAAGCTTCAACACTGTCCTCTCCTGTTGTTCCAAAGCTTCAATACTGTCCTCTCCTGTTGTTCCAAAGCTTCAACACTGTCCTCTCCTGTTGTTCTAGTTTCAACACTGTCCTCTCCTTTTGTGCCAATGCCTCAAACCTGTCCTCTCATGTTGTGCCAATGCCTCAAACCTGTCCTCTCCTGTTGTGCCAATGCCTCAAACCTGTCCTCTCCTGTTGTGCCAATGCCTCAAACCTGTCCTCTCCTGTTGTGCCAATGCCTCAAACCTGCCCTCTCCTGTTGTGCCAATGCCTCAAACCTGTCCTCTCCTGTTGTGCCAATGCCTCGAAACCTGTCCTCTCCTGTTATTCTAAAGCTTCAATACTGTCCACTCCTGTTGCTGCAGTATTGAACACTGCCCTCTCCTGTTGCTACAGTGTTGAACACAGTCCTCTCCTGTTGCTACAGTTTTGAACACTGCCCTCTCCTGTTGCTACAGTTTTGAACACTGCCCTCTCATGTTGCTAGAGTGTTGAACACAGTCCTCTCCTGTTGCTAGTGTTGAACACTGTCCTCTCCTGTTGCTACAGTGTTGAACACTGTCCTCTCCTGTTGCTACAGTGTTGCCCATTGTTGGAAACAATGGGAGGGAAACAACGCTGCTAGAGGTCAAGATAAACAGGAGACCAGGAGCGAGATGAGTGGGAGGAGGAGGTGTAGGAGGACAGGGGGAACAAGAAAAGGGAAGAGGAGAGGAGGATAGCCAAACAAAGAAGAAAGGCAGGACCAGATGACGAGAGGGTGGCCAACCCAGTAAGAAGATAAGGAAAGGGAGAGAAGTAAGAGAAGGGAGAGAAGTGAGGAATGGGAGAGAAGGGAGGAAAGGGTTATGAAGGAGAGAAGGGAGGAATGGGAGTGAAGGGAGGAAAGGGTTATGAAGGAGAGAAGGGAGGAAAGGGAGTAAAGGGACAGCAGGGAGGAAAGGCAGAGAAGGGAGGAAAGGGAGATGAGGGAGAGAAGGGAGGAATAGGAGAGAAGGGAGATGAGGGAAAGAAGGGATGAAAGGGAGATGAGGGAGAGAAAGGAGGAATAGGAGAGAAGGGAGGAAAGGGATATGAGGGAGAGAAGGGAGGAAAGGGAGATGAGGGAGATAAGGGAGTGAAGGGGAGAAGGAAGGAAAGGGAGCAAACGGAGAGAAGGGGGTGAAGGGGAGAAGGAAGGAAAGGGAGGAAAGGGAGAGAAGGGAGTGGAGGGGAGAAGGAAGGAAAGGAAGGAAAGGGAGGAAATGGAGAGCAGGGAGTGAAGGGGAGAAGGAAGGAAAGGGAGAGAAGGGAGTGAATGGGAGAAGGAAAGAGAGGGACGAAAGGGAGAGAACAGAGTGAAGGGGAGAAGGATGGAAAGGGAGGAAAGGAAGGAAATGAGAGAAGGGAGTGAAGGGGAGAAGGAAGGAAAGGGAGGAAAGGGAGAGAAGGGAGTGAAGGGGAGAAGGAAGGATAGGAAGGAAAGGGAGAGAAGGGAGTGAAGGGGAGAAGGAAGGAAAGGGAGGAAATGGAGAGCAGGGAGTGAAGGGGAGAAGGAAGGATAGGGAGCAAAGGGAGAGAAGGGAGTGAAGGGGAGAAGGAAGGAAAGGGATGAAAGGGACGAAAGGGAGAGAAGGGAGTGAAGGGGAGAAGGAAGGAAAGGGACGAAAGGGAGAAAATGGAGAGAAGGGAGTGAAGGGGAGAAGGAAGGAAAGGGACGAAAGGGAGGAAATGGAGAGAAGGGAGTGAATGGGAGAAGGAAGGAAAGGGAGGAAAGGGAGAGAAGGGAGTGAAGGGGAGAAGGAAGGAAAGGGACGAAAGGGAGAGAAGGGAGTGAAGGGGAGAAGGATGGAAAGGGAGGAAAGGGAGGAAATGGAGAGAAGGGAGTGAAGGGGAGAAGGAAGGAAAGGGAGAGAAGGGAGTGAAGGGGAGAAGGAAGGAAAGGGAGGAAAGGGAGAGAAGGGAGTGAAGGGGAGAAGGAAGGAAAGGGAGGAAATGGAGAGCAGGGAGTGAAGGGGAGAAGGAAGGAAAGGAGGAAAGGGAGAGAAGGGAGTGAAGGCGAGAAGGAAGGAAAGGGAGAGAATGGAGTGAATGGGAGAAGGAAGGAAAGAGAGAGAAGGGAGTGAAGGGGAGAAGGAAGGAAAGGTAGGAAAGGGAGAGAAGGGAGAGAAGGGAGTGAAGGGGAGAAGGGAGGAAAGGGAGAGAAGGGAGTGAAGGGAGAAAAGGGAGAGAAGGGAGAGAAGGTAGGAAAGGGAGATGAGGGAGGGGTTACTGTAGGTGTTACAGAGACTTCATCTTGTTGGTCTCAGACAAGAAGACAATGGCCATAACTAGGTCCTTGATATAAATGAATCACCAAAAATATGTTGTTTTTTTTGTGAGAATTTAGGATGCTCATATGAGCACCACAAGGCCTGGCTTTACCCATGTTCTGCCGAGGTATGCCAGCACACAGCTTTCATCTAGTACAGTAGCTATGTTGGTCTACTGTACAACATGTAGGCAGGTTGCTTAGGATTCAAAGCTTCAATCTTCAAACCAACTATTGAGAAAAAGTAAGGCAGAGAGAGAGATATGTATATACTATATATATATATAGAGAGAGAGGGGGAGAAATAGTAAAAGGGAGTAAGCTATACAATATGTGAGAAGTCCGAGATAAAAGTGAAGAGACTTTCTGTGTATGGGTGTAGGGATGTCCTTGCATGGATGCATGTGTGCATGAATGTGGAATGGATGTGTGTGTGTGTGTGTGTATGTAAATGTGTGTGTACGTGCATGTATGTGATTGCATGTGCATGTGTGTGAATGCATGTGCATGTGTGTGAATGCATGTGCATGTGTGCGAATGCATGTGCTTTCCACTTCTTTCTCTGTACAGGCAGAACAGAATAGAACTGTACATTACAAGAGCTCATTGGACGCAGACCTCATAATTCGTCACAGAAATCCCCCTTCATGCAAGATGAATGTCCCTCTAAAAGCTTCCACTGTGAAAGGTTATGAATGGGCTTTAATATAGCTTTGCCTAGAGGATAGGAAACTCATTCCTGTTGGTATACCTACTCCTTTCTCTTTTTCATTCTCTCGCTCTCACTCTCTCTCGATCTCTCGCTCCCTTTTCTTGCCCTCCATTTCTAGCACTTTCTCCCGCTCGTTCTCTCCCTCTCTCTCCCTATCTCCTCTCCCTCCTCCGAGGCATGCATCGTAAGCAATGGTACGCGTTCACATAATGGAAGGCGATAACATATCAGAATTATACTGTGGAAAGAGTGCTTTCATTTGTCTAACACTCACAGGGCGTGCACTCTGAAATGGGGTTGGGGAAATTAAAGGGATTCTTCACATGGAAAATAGATCATTATGAAAATTAATGCGTAGCATTTCGGACACACTCATTTTATAATTGCATGTCCATGTCCTCTCAGCTGCTAGTGCTTCAAATGGACAGAAAGGGGAAACATATTTGGCTACAGTCCCGGAGACATTACAAATATCCAGTGTTAAGACATGGTTCAGGCCTCAAATGGAACAAGAATAAAGGAGGATGAAATGTACCTGTGGGTGTGTGTGTGTGTGTGTGTGTGTGTGTGTGTGTGTGTGTGTGTGTGTGTGTGTGTGTGTGTGTGTGTGTGTGTGTGTGTGTGTGTGTGTGTGTGTGTACCAATGATGTACACTGAGTATACCAAACATCTACGCATAGTCACTTTAATGAACTAATCATACATGTACTGTACATATTACCTCAAATAGCCCAACTAACCGGTGCACCCGCACATTGACGCAGTACCGGTACCACCTGTATATAGCCTCGCTACTGCTCATTTTTTATGTTTTTTTTTTAAACTCTCTTTACTTATCTCTTGTTTACCTAAGAAAAAGTTTTTACTTAACTTCTTGGTGACAGGGGGCAATATTTTCACGTCCGGATGAAATGCATGCCCAAATTCAACTGCCTGCTACTCATCCCCAGAAGATAAGATATGCATATTATTAGTAGATTTGGATAGATAACACACTGAAGTTTCAGAAACTGTTTGAATCATGTCTGTGAGTATAACAGAATGTATGTAGCAGGCGAAACCCCGGGGAAAAAACATTCCGATAATTTTTTTGAGGTCACTCTCTTTTCAATGGTTTTCATTGGGAATCCAGATTTCTAAGGGACCTTCTTGCAGTTCCTACCGCTTCCACTGGATGTCACCAGTCTTTAGAAATTGGTTGAGGTTTTTCCTTTGTGTAATGAAGAAGTAGCCCTGTTCAAAACGAGTGTCACTTCAAGTGTACTTTTAGTTAGAGGCGCGTGACAAGAAAGGTAGCGTCAGTTTGTTTTCTTCCTGTATTGAACACAGATCATACCGTCTTCAATTTAATCGATTATTTACTTTAAAAAATACCTAAAGTTCTATTACAAAAGCAGTTTGAAATGTTTTGGCAAAGTTTACAGGTGAGTTTTGAGATATTTTGTAGTCACGTTGCGCAAGCTGGAACCGGTGTTTTTATCTGGATCAAACGCGCCAAATAAATTGACATTTTGGATATATATCGACGGATTTAATCGAACAAAAGGACCATTTGTGATGTTTATGGGACATATTGGAGTGCCATCAAAAGAAGCTCGTCAAAGGTAAGGCATGATTTATATTTTTATTTCTGCGTTTTGTGTCGCGCCTGCAGGGTTGAAATATGTTTTCTCTCTTTGTTTACGGAGGTGCTACTCTCAGATAATAGCATCGTTTGCTTTCGTCGAAAAGCCTTTTTTAAATCTGACATGTTGGCCAGATTCTTTAATTTGGTATCTTACATGTGTGATTTCATGAAAGTTCGATTTTTATAGTAATTTATTTGAATTTGGAGCTCTACATAGCGTATGTGGGACGCTCTACATAGCGTCCCACATATCCCAGAGAGGTTTTTTAAGTATGTTTTTGTTCTACTAGGGACAGTAGCAGAACTTTCAAAAAAATGTACTTAAAGGAACATGTTTTTATATGTTTATACATTTTTAATGTTTACTTTTAGCACCCATGATATAGTTTAAAGCGTGCATTAAAGTCTCTGTAATAGAATAAACGTGGGGGAAAAAAATGCATTTTTATAACGGTGGGGAAGTGCCAAGATGGAGGTGTGCGGGCTTCAAAACAGTGCCCCTCTCTGTAAGTCATCTAGTGTATATATAAATCATTGGTAAGTACCTACGTGTGCACCTGCAAGTGTGTATGTATGTGAGGGGGGAAGAGATGAGTCAAAGAGTGTCAGAGTATGGCTGTGAGAGTGTTTCTACAGTCTCTAGGCTATCAAAGTATGGCTGTGGGAGTGATTCGACTGTCTCTATATTTTAATGCATACTTTTAAAATATATCGTACATACTTTCAAAATATTTCATACATGCTAAACGTAAACATTAAACATGTAAAAATATAAAAAGACAGAGATAGTAAATTCACCCCAACAAACATACTCTGATATAGAGACAGTAGAATCACCCCCACAACCATAGTATGATCAGAGTATGGCTGTGGGGGTGATTCTACTGTCTCTATATCAGAGTATGGCTGTGAGGGTGATTCTACTGTCTCTGTATCAGAGTATGGCTGTGGGGGTGATTCTACTGTCTCTGTATCAGAGTATGGCTGTGGGGGTGATTCTACTGTCTCTGTATCAGAGTATGGCTGTGGGGGTGATTCTACTGTCTCTATATCAGAGTATGGCTGTGGGGGTGATTCTACTGTCTCTATATCAGAGTATGGCTGTGGGGGTGATTCTACTGTCTCTATATCAGAGTATGGCTGTGGGGGTGGTTCTACTGTCTCTATATCAGAGTATGGCTGTGAGGGTGATTCTACTGTCTCTATATCAGAGTATGGCTGTGAGGGTGATTCTACTGTCTCTGTATGTATCAGAGTATGGCTGTGAGGGTGATTCTACAGTATGTCTCTAGTCATTCCCACTGCCGCTCAGCAGCTAATACACTCACTACATCAACATTATAAGGTCATTGCATCTCATCTGTGTAGAAAACCCCTTTCCTCCTCATTTCTCAAGTCGATGGAGCCCATGGAAAGCAGCAGTCATTCCACCTTCCTGTCGGTGGTCGGGAGGAGGGCGATATGTTAGCAGCCAGCATGTCCGCCACGCTCCCGGGCCTGGCCTAGCCGCTTCAGCATAACAGGGGGGTAACAGAAAGGGCCGTTCGCAAGGCGAGATGCAGCCTGCCTGAACACTAATCGAGGACTGTGAATGTGATTGCACGTTAAAGCCCGATTAGACCCAGCCAGGGATGGTGTTTTGGGGGGGGGGGGGGGGGGGGACAGAGGCTAGCTCCATGATGATGAATAGATCAGGATCCATTCAGCAGGATTTAGGGCTGGGAGACGTCAGTCAGCTAGGCAGGGAGACTAGCGGCTAGGGGGAAGTGGAGGGAGTAAGGGGGCTCTGTGGCCGCGGCGGTTCTCTCTGTGGCCATGGCTCAATAATCGATGCAGGCTGTTTGACTGGGGGTCAGCACAAGGCTGTGATCTCTCCCCAGCAGTCGTTAAAATCCATCACGCCCACAGCGGATACAGACTAAGATGTATAGCCGATAGGGCTTCATGAGAGAAATCTGCTGGTTGAATAAGGATCCCGCATCGATCCAGCCTCACCTCTCCATAACCCTTGAACTCTCGCCTCTATCACTCAGGGCAAACGAGTTTAGAGGGGTGATAGTACATTGAATAAGGGAGCATTCACACCAAATTGATTTGGAGCGGTTAGGTGCTTTTCCCCCTAAGTTTAGTTTGTTTGTACTAGTGTGAACACTCTGTCCGCACTCAGGAGGAGCTATTTAAACAATTCAGCGTGGTACGCTCTAAAAGGGGGGTCTGATTCCATTCAACTAAACATTGCGCCGTGGTACGCTCTAAAAGGGTGGTCTGATTTCATTCGACTAAACAATGCACCGTGGTTCACTCTAAAAAGGTGGTCTGATTTCATTCGACTAAACAATGCACCGTGGTTCACTCTAAAAAGGTGGTCTAATTTCATTCGACTAAACAATGCACCGTGGTTCACTCTAAAAAGGTGGTCTAATTTCATTCGACTAAACAATGCACCGTGGTTCACTCTAAAAGGGTGGTCTGATTCCATTCGACTAAACAATGCACCGTGGTTCACTCTAAAACGGTGGTCTGAATCCATTCGACTAAACAATGCACGTGGTTCATCCTAAAATTATCCCAGAAACCCTAGACCCACTCCAATTTGCATTCCTCCCTAACAGATCCACAGATGACGCAATCTCTATTGCACTCCACACTGCCCTTTCCCACCTGGACAAAAGGAACACCTATGTGAGAATGCTATTCATTGACTTCAGTTCAGCGTTCAACACCATAGTGCCCTCAAAGCTCATCACTAAGCTAAGGACCCTGGGACTAAACAACTCCCTGTGCAACTGGATCCTGGACTCCGCCCCCAGGTGCTAAGGGTAGGTAACAACACATTCGCCACGCTCCTCAACACAGGGGTCCCTCAGGGGTGTATGCTTAGTCCCCTCCTGTACTCCCTGTACACTCATGACTGCACGGCCAGGCACAACTCCAACACCATCATTAAGTTTGCTGATGACACAACAGTGGTAGGCCTGATCACAGACAACGACGAGACAGTCTATAGGGAGGAGGTCAGAGACCTGGCCTTGTGGTTCCAGGACAACAACCTCTCCCTCAACGTGATCAAGACAAAGGAGATTATTGTAGACTACAGGAAAAATAGGACTGAGCACGCCCCCAATCTCATCGACGTTGCTGCAGTGGAGCAGGTTGAGAGCTTCAAGTTCCTTGGTGTCCACTTCACCAACAAACTAACATGGTCCAAGCACACCAAGACAGTCGTGAAGAGGGCACGACAAAACCTATTCCCCCTCAGGAGACTGAAAAGACTTAGCATGGGTCCTCAGATCCTCAAAAGGTTCTGCAGCTGCACCATCGAGAGCATCGAGAGCATTGAGCACTGGTTGCATCACTACCTGATATGGCAACTGCTCAGCCTCTCACCGCAAGGCACTACAGAGGGTAGTGTGTACAGCCCATTACTGAGGCCAAGCTTCCTGCCATCCAGGACCTCTACACCAGGTGGTGTCAGAGGAAGGCCCTAAAATTGTCAAAGACTCCACCCACCCTAGTCATAGACTCTCCTCTCTGTTCCCACACGGCAAGCGGTACCCGAGCACCAAGTCTTGGTCCAAGAGGCTTCTACCCCCAAGCCATAAGACTCCTGAGCATCTAATCAAATGGCTACCGAGACTATTTGCTGTTGTTATCATTTATTCATAGTCACTTTAATAACTCTACCTACATGTACATATTACCTCAACTAAACTGTGCCCCCGCATATTGACTATGTACCGGTACCCCCCTGTATATAGTCTTGCTGTTGTTATTTTACTGCTGCTCTTTAATTACTTGTTACTTTTATTTCTTTTCTTTTTTTAAACTGCATAGTTGGTTAGGGGCTCGTAAGTAAGCATTTCACTGTAAGGTCGTATACCTGTCATATTCGGCGCATGTGACTAATAAAATGTTATTTGATTTGTGTAGCAGCACATTTATAAACTCATTTGATGCAACCGGGCACAGTCAGAAGAGGACTGGCAACCCCTTAGAGCCTGGTTCCTCTATAGTTCTTCCTAGGTTCCGGCCTTTCTAGGGAGTTTTTCCTAGCCACTGGGCTTCTACATCTGCATTGCTTGCTGTTTGGGGTTTTCGGCTGGTTTTCTGTACAGCACTTTGTGACATCGGCTGACGTAAAAAGGGCTTTAAAATACATTTGATAGATTGATTGAGATTAGGGGAGATCGGGATATAGGCTACTGAATTGCTCTGTTTCCTCCCATATGTTGTTGGAAGACCAAATGGAAAGTAATATGAAGTGTGGGATACATGGCTAGTTTTTTTAATCTGAATCAAACAATAGCTCACAAGTGTGTGAAAACGCACTAAGAGGATGTATCGAAAATGGCTATTTATAAAAAGGATGACATTTCCTCTCAGTTCTATTTCCCTGTTGATGTGGGTTTGGATGGGGACACGTTTGTGTTGAAGCACAGATATTTTGAACCACTGATTATTACACAAACACTGCCTGGTGCAATTAGCACAGCAAGCAGTGTCAAACACCGCAACACAAACACACACTCTGGTTGCTGCTCTCTCACTCTCTATCTCTCTCTCTCTCTCTCTCTCACTCTCTCTCTCTCTCTCTCTATGTCTGTCTGTCTGTCTGTCTGTCTGTCTGTCTGTCTGTCTGTCTGTCTGTCTGTCTGTCTGTCTGTCTGTCTGTATGTCTTTCCCTCCCTCCCTCCCTCCCTCCCTCCCTCCCTCCCTCCCTCCCTCCCTCCCTCCCTCCCTCCCTCCCTCCCTCCCTCATTCTTATCCTCTCACTCTCATTCTCTCTCTCTCATTATCTCATTCTCTCTCTCTCATTCTCTTTCTCACTCTCTCTCTCAAGCTCTCACTCCCTCTGTATCTCTCTCTCTCTCTCTCTCTCTCTCTCTCTCCCTCTCTCATTGCTCTCTATCTAGCTCCCCATATCCCCTCTCTCTCTCTCCCTCCCCTCTCCCCTCTCTCTCCCCTCTCCTCTCTCTCTCTCTCTCTCTCTCTCCTCTCTCTCTCTCTCTCTCTCTCTCTCTCTCTCTCTCTCTCTCTCTCTCTCTCTCTCATTATCTCTCTCACTCCCTACATCCACTCTTCCTCCCCTCTCCCTCCTCTCTCTCCTGTCTCTCTCCCCTCTCTCTCCCTCTCTCGCTACCTCTCTCTCATTCTCTCTCTCTCTCCCCTCTCCCTCCTCTCTCCCCTCTCACCTCTCTCTACCGCTCCCTCTCTCCCCCTCCCTCTCTCCCTTCTCCCTCTCACCTCTCTCTCTCTCTGTGTTTGTGCGTGTAGCATGTGCATGTGTATTTGTGTTTGAAGAAGAGTGTTTCTTGACAATAATATAACAAGGACTGGTATACATACAATTTTAATCTGATACTGAGAGTCCTATATGGTGATTAGTGGACTGCACGGGTAAATGTGCAATGAAATCAATAATATTCTCAACTTCTCTATCTAACTTGATTTTTGTGATTAGGAGGAATGCCTTATGGTGCAAAGAGACAGTGACAGATGAGTGAACTGACGTTATAAAATATTAGCACAATTCTTTCTCTGCCAAAGCAGTAGCTCAAATGAATAGATTGTGGTCTGTCTCTCCTCTCGGTGCTCCGTGGAGGTGGAATGGGTAATGTCTGTGCCAGTGGAGACTAGAGATTCATTATGCTCTGTTCTGTCTGGCAGTGAGAAGCAATCAGTTCTGATACACTGAATGAGTGATAGAAGACCCTGCAATAATGGAAGAGACCTAAGAGCACCTAACATTACACTGGGAGAAGAGAGGAAATAACATTTGTTTTGTCTATTTCAGATCAATTTGTTACCTTTGTTTCTAAACCCCTAGGTCAGATCTGGGAGGATGGTAGAAGTTAAATGAATGGCAACATTAATTCAAAACCTATGTTGTTGATGTACACTTTTCATATTCATACACACTGACAATAACTGGTGCTGAATGAAGGGAACAGAAACAGTACCATCTAGTGGTGTAAAGGAGAAACACACAAATTGCACGCATACGCAGTTCGGCACGCATGCATGCACGCACACGCTCTCTCTTTCTCTCTCTCTGACACACACACACACACACACACCCACACACACGCGCACACACACATACATGCACAGTCGGAGAGAGGAGGATGGTGACTATGGCAACATACAATCTCATAGAAATACTTAGAGAATTAAATGACGTGTAAGCAAATTTCTGAAATGTTATTCTCAGTGGTCAATGTAAAGGTAGTGAAATCCCAACACGCACACGTACACACACACACACCCAAGTTATGAAAACAAACACACACACAAACTCTCTCCTTAAAGGGGCAGTCCATAGTTGAAACAATATGGGGCATCCCAACCTCTGTTTTGGTATAAAGCTGAGGGACGGGCCTGGAGAAATGTAACCACTCTCAAACTCATTGACAGAGCTATGAATGCAAGGACTGACCAATCCACGATATCAACATTATAGTTTTAAACCATGTTTTGAGGTTAAACAGTGTTTGTTAACATTTACAATGTTTGCAAAACTGGAGTGAAACAAGCTCATATTTGGGGTTCTGAGGAGATAAGGCAATTGAACTAATAAGGTCAAGAGGCATTTATAAGTCATATTATTCAAGAATCAATCGGTATATATCAGTAGTTCTTTCCTGTTATTTTTTTAAACCACTGAAAATCCGGTGTTTGTATTTCAAATAGTTTTGTCATATTTCAGTCTTCTGTGATGTATATAAAGTGTAGTATTGGGATGCAAACTCCAAATGTAATACATTTCAACTCTATATCTGACATGGTACAGGTGTCTTCTTTTTAAGCCTTAACCATGTGTGTAAGGTGGATACTTTTGTTTCAAAGTAGATTTCGTTAAGACTACCAAGAAACACTCTATAAGACCCAGATTTTACCCAGTGCAGTACAAAAATGTACTTAGAAACTGCAGATGGCACCTTTAAGAAAGTAGAGGCTTTCACAGCAAGTGTGCTGTGTAGTTTTTAATAGAGTGAAGCCATTAGTCTTGGGCCCACAGGTGCCAGCCAGGGCTGGGGTGGTGTACTTAAAGAGAGAGGCATTTCTAGCAGCCCATTAATCTCCTGCTCTGATCCCCCACCCCACGCCAACATATTTACCCTAATTAAACAAGACAAACGAGAGGGAGCCAAACACTCCTAAATCTCCCTGATAAACATCTCAGCGACTAGCTGCAATATGGAACATTTTGGGAGACATCATTGTTTCACCTTGTATTTATTACCCAGAGATCTTCATTAATATGCACAGCTCCCCTTCGTTCCGGATTCATTAATCAATCTCAATGTACATTTCTTTCTTTCTTTCTTTGGCAAGGGGAATGAGACAGTTTATTTATTTTCTGACTGACTGTAAATAAAAGCTGCTGATGTGATTAATATTAACACAGCTGGATGAACATTAGGCGGACACACTGAAACAGGTGTTAAATAGTTTGGAATAGATTCAAGTGTGCTACCAAGGATAACGTTCATCCTGGAAGGACACACACTCACAATCTCTCTCTCTCTCTCTCTCACTCACTCACTCACTCACTCACTCACTCACTCACTCACTCACTCACTCACTCACTCACTCACTCACTCACTCACTCACTCACTCACACACACACACACCACACACCACACACACACACACACACACACACACACACACACACACACACACACACACACACCACACACACCACACACACCACACACACACACACACACACACACACAGCTCCCCTTGATGTAGCAGTCCAGGCACCATGACTAAACAATTTCCCTCTCCATGACAGTAGATAATGTGGATAGACTCCTCTCTAACTGTTAGATATCAGTCGGTGTTGACACGGTTCACTACAACCCTGACAGCTACAACACAGATGCTGACAATACAGTCTGTTTACAGTAATTACACAGAACCGTACAGGAGGCCAACTGGAAATGTCCTAGATAATCAGAATAAGTGTTTAGAAATATAGCCAATTTGAGGTTGCTTGTCATTCACAATACGATCATTCTTTCTCTAACAGATGGCCTAAACGTTGAGTGTGCTAGGCATGTGTGTGATATATTTTAGAATGCATTGTTAGGAATTATAATGACCCAGCCGCTTTGACACCTCGCTTAATTAGAACATCTCTATTTTTGCATTTCATCGCTGGCGCTGTAGTCACACAAACTAATGCAAACGTTGTCTTTATTTTATTCGAGCTCATCTGAATTGGAAGAGGTAGCTAAGGAGTGAGACTTTACCATACGTGCTGAATTATACCAATTCTAATATTGGATACAACATCGCTATTAGCAATGATGAGTGGAGACATAAACTATCCTGCTAGCATACAGTTAGTCACTGCTCTGCTCTGCCTGTCCTGTCTTTTTCACACGTCCGCTTCTGGTGAGTTTTTCTCTTTTTTTGACGTTCGTTCCGGGCTGTTTACTTGTCCTCATTCAAGATGGTTCCTGCCATCTTCGTCTTGTCCTCATTCAAGGTGGTCCCTGCCATCTTCATCTTGTCCTCATTCAAGGAGGTTCCTGCCATCCTCGTCTTGTCCTCGTCCAAAATGGTTCCTGCCATCTTCGTCTTGTCCTCATTCAAGGTGGTCCCTGCCATCTTCATCTTGTCCTCATTCAAGGTGGTTCCTGCCATCTTCGTCTTGTCCTCATTCAAGGTGGTTCCTGCCATCTTCGTCTTGTACTCATTCAAGGTGGTTCCTTCCATCTTCATCTTGTCCTCATTCAAGGTGGTTCCTGCCATCCTCGTCTTGTCCTCAATCGTCGTTCTCCATGTCTTCTCTGGGTGGCCTCTAACAGAAGCAACACCAAATAATTCCGCTAATAAACCCTGGCAGCACCGTCCAGCAAGGTGTTTACAGAAATGCAAGGGGATTACACTGGACTAACACAGCTAACACTGACCCCAGAGCACGCCTACCTACCACACACACACACACACACACACACACACACACACACACACACACACACACACACACTGTGATGGTGACAGGTTAGCCTCCTGTAGATTGGAATCCCATCACTCAACGTTGTACTGCCTACTCGTACCCAGACTATTTAGCAGTCCTCTGGTTTACCTGTCTCTGAAAAACGTTTCCCATCACCAAGGGCATAACCTGGAATTCCTTGGCGGCTTGGCAGGTTGTAATACGTGGGAACTGAAGGTGAAATAAACATGGGCCTAAAATGAATATTCTCAAAATGATCAATAAAATAAGTATTTTCGAGCTCCCCCCGCCCTCCCCCCTCTTTTCTGACAACTAGTAGCTACCTGGGAATGCAGAGTTGCCAGGTCTTTTGAGCAAAATGGCTACAGCCAAAATAGCCAAAAACACTTCTTCTCTATGTGATTTAACTGTGGTTGGTATCCAATAAATGTAGTATTACTGCCACCAACTAGACTGGGGTATAAATCCCTTGTACATTAAATAAAAAAACAAATACATTTAAATAATACCCTGCCATCTAACCCTACACTCTTTAAAAACCCACTACCCTGTTCCGCCATTCAAACCTATTTAGTCCGACCTCAGGCCAACGCCCTGGAAGGACGAGACACCACTACTCAACACACCCTGTAACCCTTCTGACGTCAAGTCTTGTACACCTAAATACTTCTCTGCAGCTGCCACCACAGCCTCTGTTTTCTGCTGCGTATTGTGTCTTCAGAAAGTCTTCACACCCCTTTTTTCACATGTTGTTGTGTTACAGCCGGAATTTAAAATGTATTAAATGGAGATGTTTTGTCACTGGCCTACACACAGTACCCCATAATGTCAAAGTGGAATTATATTTTTTGCCCAAAAATTGTTAGATGGGTAAACAAACAAAAAAACAGACATGAATATCCCTCTGAGCAGGGTGAAGTTATTAATTACACATTGGATGGTGTATTAATACACCCAGTCACTACAAATATTGCAGAAGAGGAAGGAAACAGCTCAGGGATGTCACCATGATGCCAATGGTGACAGAGTTTAATGGCTGTGATAGGTGAAAACTGAGGATGGATCAACAACATTGTGATTACTCCACAATACTAACCTAATTGACAGAGTGAAAAGAAGGAAGCCTGTGTACAGAATAAAAATATTCAAAACATGCATCCTGTTTGCAACAAGGCACTAAAGTAATACTGCAATAAAGTGTTGTGGGGCAAATCCAATACAACACATTACTGACTACCACCATCCATATTTCCAAGCATAGTGGTGGATACATTTTGTTATGTCTGTGCTTGTAATCGTTAAGGACTTGGGAGTTGTTCAGGATGAAAAAGAAATGGAATGGACTTAACCTCTCTAGGGTAGGGGGCAGCATTCGGAATTTTGGATGAAAATCATGCCCAACTTAAACTGCCTGCTACTCGGGCCCAGAAGATATGATATGCATATAACTGGTAGATTTGGATAGAAAACACTCTAAAGTTTCCAAAACTGTTAACATAGTGTCTGTGAGTATAACAGAACTGATTTAGCAGGTGAAAACTTGAGAAAGATCCATTCAGGAAGTAGATTTTCTTTGTTTTGTAGTTTTCTATTCAATGCCATTACAGTATCCATTGACTTAGGACTCCATTTGCAGTTCCTATGCCTTCCACTAGATGTCAACAGTCTTTAGAAATCGTTTCAGGCTTGTATTCTTATAAGTGAGGGAGAAAATACTAGTCTGAACGAGTGGACCCTATCGTGAGTTTTTTCAGACGCATGTGCATTTCTTGTTTACCTTTTATACTGACACGTTATTGTCCGGTTGAACTATTATAGATCATTTAGGCTAAAAAAACAACCTGAGGATTGAATATAAACATCGTTTGACAACTTTACGGATACAATTTAGATTTTTTTGTCTGATTGTTTTGACTGAGTTTGAGCCTGTGGAACATTTATTGGGTAAATGAATGTCTTCTGATTGCCACCATATGAAGATCATCAAAGGTAAGGGATTCATTTTATCTCTATTTCTGAGTTTTGTAACGCTTCTGCTTGGCTGGTTACTGTTTGTAATAATTGGTCAACTGGGCTATGTTCTGGGCTAGGTATGTTCTGGGCTAGGTATGCTTTCACCGAAAAGCATTTTATAAATCTGACACCGTGGTTGGATTAAAAAGAAGTTCATCTTTAAACCTATGTAAAATATGTTTTGTTTTCTGAATTATTATAATGAGTATTTCTGTATTTGAATTTGGCGCTCTGCAATCTCACTGGATGTTGGCCAGATGGGATGCTAGCGTCCCACATACCATAGAGAGGTTTTAAGCACAGGCAAAATCCTAGAGGAAAACATGGTTCAGTCTGCTTTCCACCAGACACTGGGAGATTAATTCAGCTTCCACCAGGGGAATAACCTTAGCCAAATTTACAGTGGGGTTGCTTACCAATAAACAGTGAATGTTCCTGAGTGGCTTAGTTACAGTTTTGAATTAAATCTAGTTGAAAATCTATGGCAATACATTCAAATGGTTTTCTAGCAATGATCAACAACCAATTTCACAGCTTGAATATTTTTTGGTTAATATTAGTGGCCAAATGTTGCACAATCCAGATGTGCAAAGCTCTTAGAGACTTACCCAGAAAGACTCACAGCTGTAATCGCTGCCAAAGGTGCTTTTACAATGCATTGACTCAGGGATATGAGATATTTCTGCATTTGTGTGAGAATTTCTAAAAACATGTTTTCACTTTGTCATTATGGATAGATGTGTAGACGGGTGAGACATTTTTTTATTTAACCCGTTTTGAATTCAGGCTGTAACACAACAAAATGTTGAATAAGTCAAGCAGGATGAATACTGTACGTTCCATCCCTGCGGTACAGATTATAACCATTGCTATGAACGCAAAAAATTGGCCTATCCCTCTGCACCAGTACAGATGTACTACTCACACAAATCTTCTCAGGATCCCTCCCCTTTACGCCATCTTCCTCTATTTTCTTCACTGCCTCAGCATATGACAACTTCTGCACTACTCTAACCCTGGAAACCTCAACCCCACTATCTTGCACCTGACATTTCTGAACCCCAGCCCCATGGGCACCCCTACAATTAACCCATGCCGCTTCTTCCACAATACTAAACATTCCTTTGTCTCATGCCCTTCTGCACACTTCTCACGCCTAGGAACCTCCCTCCTACACACTGCTGCCACAGGCCCATAAGCTTGACACCTGTAACAACATAATGGATACGGCACAAAATCTTGCACGGGATAATTGAAATATCCTAACGTCCTTTTGTCGGGCACTCAACATCAAAACTCAAAAGAACGGACAATGACCCTTCTGTTTCACCACTCACGCCACCCTGTCTGCGATGCAACAAACGATGAGCATCCCAAACACCGGGAATCTTTCCCTTCAATTGGTCCACGTTCACATGTACAGCTACCCTAGCAACCACACCTTTCAATGGCTCCCTTTTCTTATTGTCCCATTTGTGTGGCGTCGAGCGCCCGCTCGCCCTCTTTCTGGCAGAAACACAAACAATTATCACCAGACCACTGCGCAGTACATACACAGATTCCACAGCACCCAACTCCATTTTCACCCACCCTGAAACCACATATGGATCAGCCAAAATGCAGCTTTCCACTTTCTCCCGAAATGTCACTCCTACCATCACAGACACATCTTTATCCTGACCATCGGTGCAAGCCTCGGGCTCCGAGAAGTTCACCACGCCTACCACCTCCGATAATTTGCCCTCATTCACCTCTATTTCTTCTCCCGACCTCGATCTGACGTACAGCTCAATTTGCTTACACTTTCCGCCATTCTTAGACAAATCATCTCCCTTTTTCCACCATCTTCAACTGAATCAAGCTCACCCTCTACCTCCCTCAATTTCTTCGACCTCCTCCGCCTCTCTTTTTCCCTACATTCCTCCTCTGTATTCCAATTATATGTCTTCTTATAATATTGCACTTCTCCAGACATAGATCTCGTTCTTGTCCTCTCAAGGGACACTATTTTCCCTTACTCCGGCAACCTCTGTACTCCTTCATGGTCCTGCCCCCAAAAAAACACACGACACCGTGGAGTTAGTTACTTGCGATGCACACCTGGCAACCGTCCTGACAACCTGGGGTGTATTCATTTGTCGGATTCCATTGCAAAATGTTTAGTCTGTTGCAAAACATTTTGCAACTGAAACAGTGTATTCCATACGGAAAACATTTTGCAACATCAATGAGAGTTTCTATTGGACAAATTTAAATCAGTCCTCCCCGGTTCTTTCCGTTTGCTCTGTTTGCCTCTATTTGATTCCTACTGTAAATGATAAACGGTTTTACACTCCCCCAGTCATTAGCAACACTGTAGCTCTACGATCAGAGGGGACACCTCGAAAAGGGCAGTTTTACAGAGAATTCATTGATTTTATTGATCATTTTGGGACAATGGTTTATACTAAATGTTTTGTATTTCTGCCTGGCTAACAGCTGTACTTTCGGGAATTTGTTTGGGAATGCAATCAGACAGACATCCAGCTGAATTTCCAAATAATGTTGCATAGGAAAAGGCCTACATTACAGTGAAGTTGTATTCCATTCAACTAATATTTTCCAACTTTGCTGCTGATTTTAAAGAGCCACTGAACACGTTGGTTGGCACGTGTGTTTTCTGTTGCTCATTATAAAAATGTGATTTCAGTCTTGGAGGTGTTTCCTGACGTTTGTTCCCCCAGGAAGTCTATTTAACTTCCTCAAAATATACACAATGAACGTAAGATAACTCAAGAAATCTTTAAATAATTGACGTAAATAATTTACGTTTTAGTTGCACAATTTTACATCTAACTAAGGTGTCTGGTGCAGTATTTCTCAAGTAAACTGTTTTTCTATGTGTTGTCTTATGTAAACAAAGTCGGAGCTGCAGGGTAGGTCTGTCTCACTGTGTACAGTATGCTACTGGATAGAGAGCAATCACTGCAGCCGTTCACCATGTTAGTAAGCAAATGGACATCAACAAATCAAAACCCAACCTTCATTTTACCCATTGTGACTCACTGATGTTCCAAACTCTGTTTTTAACAAAACCGACGTTATGGCCAAAATGATCTTATTTACACTTTGTAGACAATTTTGACACTAGAATCAATGTTCCTGACTCCTATCGACACCACATAGGCCGTTATCAAAGGGATTAGCTGTTTTTTAAGGGCAGTACTCTTTAAACAACTGCTAAATGCCTCTGTATTTCGAGTGAAATTGCTTTACTTCAGTGTGTGCATTTATTTTGAGTGTTTACTTCGTGTTTGTCTTGTGTGTTGCCATTTCTCGAAGTTCCGCTCCTGTACGTCTGGCGAGCCTAAGGACTTGTGTCTGACTTGGCATGCTTGAGAAACGAGCACCCTTTTTTCCCACAGATTCGGTTATTGTATGCTGGTGCACCCCTGATAATTGTGTCTATGGTTTAGCCCAGGAAGTGGAATTTGCTGTTTGCAGATATTTGTATTCTAATGTTATTTCCACCTGTCTTCGCCAGTGTTCTGTATAATTCTGATGAGGATAGTGTCCGTGTGTGTGTAATGTGTGTGTGTGTGTGTTTGTGTTGATGTGCGTGTTTGTGTTATGTGTGTGTGTGTGCGTATTCATGAATGTGTACACACACACAGCACTACCCACCTCCGCCAGAGAGACGATGGTGATGAGAGGTGCTGTCTGGCTGGTTAGCGGAGGGTTAGGGTCCATCAGCAGCATAATAAACAGTGATTGTTTCTCTGGAGTGTCTCTCACCTGTGTGTCCATATCCCAATGCTCCAAACCACAGCTCTTGGCCCATAGCAAGGCTCTCCTTCAGCTGACTTGCTGTGAAAATACATGAAAAAAAAACAACACAAGAGATGAACTGAAGAGCCACTGACTGACAACACACTGACAGGCAACCAATAGAGTAAGCCCTGATTGGCAGACATACAATAGACTGGTTATACAGGAGAATGTGATTAAGTACTGTTACCTTGAAAATGGCTGATGATTATGGACCAGATGTCCTTGTTTTCTTTTCATGACAAATTACTTTAATCAGTCTGCTTCTGTCTTGTGTGTGTCTTTGTGCGAAGTCAATACAAATGTGGATGCCATTGAAAAGTCAGATCAGTCCCAACAAAACCTCACAGATTATGACACCACTAGTGCAGCTGGACCTAGTCCGTATTGAGTGGAGAGGAGATTATGGGGTTCGGTTAGATGGGGTGTTTTTCTGGGTGCAGTTGTCTGCAAAGGGGTAAGAGGGAAGGGAGGGGATGTAGTCAGAGAGGATATGTTAAGCAGCATTCAGGAAAAACGGCTGACAACATGAAATGCCAAATGCTGGCTTCCTTTTACACAACAGACTCCGGTGTACAGCTCTGTGTTCTCCTAACAATACCCCGCTGGATTTTTCTCTCTCTATCCCGCCCTCTCTTTCGTTATCCCTGCCTCTCTCTCTCTCTCTCCCTCTCTCTCTCTCTCTCTCTCTCTCTCTCTCTCCTTGTTTCTTTATCACTCTTTCTCTCTCCTTCCCTCTCTCTATCCTTCTGTCTCTCTCTATCCTTCTGTCTCTCTCTATCCCTCAGTCCCTCTCTATCCCTCAGTATCTCTCTATCCCTCAGTATCTCTCTATCCATCAGTCTCTCTCTCTCTCTATCCCTCAGTCTCTCTCTATCCTTCCCTCTCTCTATCCCTCAGTCTCTCTCTCTTTCCCTCTCTCTATCCCTCAGTCTCTCTCTCTCTCTCTCTCTCTCTCTCTCTCTCTCTCTCTCTCTCTCTCTCTCTCTCTATCCCTCAGTCTCTCTCTCTTTCTCTCTCAATCCCTCAGTCTCTCTCTCTCTCTCTTTCTCTCTCTCTATCCCTCAGTCTCTCTCTATCCTTCTGTATCTCTCTATCCCTCAGTCTCTCTCTCTCTACCACCCGGCTCCCGCTCTGTTTCTCTATTCTCACCCTCTCTAAACCCTTACCTCTTTCCCTCTATCCCTGTTCTCTCTCTATCCCTCCACTGCTCTCTGTAGTTATGTCTTTCTGCTCTCCCTCCCTGCAGCCCATCTCTGTTTCTACCTCTTACTCTCTCTATCACAGGCACACTCTCTCCCACTACCTCTGCCCTCCTCTACCGCTGCCTCTCCTCTCATTCCCTCCATCTAGCACTCCCTCGTTCTCCCCTGCTACCTCTCCCTACCTCTTTCACTCGCTCTTCCACTCGAGAAAAGCAAAGGCCTTTAACGGTAGCTACCTGCCTCAGATATATACAGACTGATGTGTCAACATTAACTTGAGGCGAGGTCGAAACACCTAAAACAATGAGCTCTTGATAATTGTGTTGTAGCTCTAGTGGTTTCTTCCATCTCACCTTATCTTTGCAAGAAAAGAGTCAGTGATTTTAGCAGGTTATGGGCTCAGTGTGGAAATGTATAAATGGGTAAAATACAGATGGGTCAAATACAGACCCACAAAGGTTCAGAGGTCATAGAACGCCTACTAAATGACTGAAATGTCAAAACTAAATATACTACCACACTAAATGTTTTCTCCTACGGTACAGTTAAGCTCATCTGGTTTATTTCGACATACTGAATGAGTGAGTGAATGTCTTTGGTTTGTAGGCAGCGCCACAGTGGAGTGTCTGTGAATTATTTTGACTACAGGGTTGGGAGCGTGAGGTGAATTCAACTCCAGTTGCTTGCCAATGTTGGAACCTGTTTCTGCAGTACTTCAATAGGGCCTCCAGGGGGCTCTGTTCTGTTTCAAACTGAGCCTCAGACCTTCAGATGGGTAAAGCCATCAGAAGAAGCAGAAGTAAGCGGTGATGATTGAACCAAGGTTTTTCAGTGCACTATTAACACCTGTAGGTATCTTATCAGCCATCCACCAGGAGGAAAATAGGAGGGAGCACTATATTGGCATGAACAGCCTCCCTCCAAATATCTAGGACATGAATAAGAGAAGCTCTAACTGTTGTCTCCAAGAACTGTGTGCTGGAATAGAACTGACTGCTATTGGACCAATTGTGAGCTCTTTTTCCCGATAGGGCGAGCTCCTATTTATCTCTTCTCGTGGAAATCTAAATCAATCAAATCAAATTATATTTGTCACATGCTTCGTAAACAACAGGTGTAGAATAACAGTGAAATGCTTATTCACGGGCCCTTCCCAACAATGCAGAGCAAAATAACTTAGGTAAATAATTGAAAAATAATAACATAATGAATACATACACAATGAGTAACGATAACTTGGCTATATACACGGGGTACCAGAACCGAGTCGACGTGCAGGGGAACGAGGTAATGGAAATAGATACAGAATGTACATATAGGTAGGGATAAAGTGACTAGGCAACAGGATAAATCATAATAACCCCTGGAGTCTACTGACGCACCTGTGCGTCAATATAAGTAACATAACAAAAAAACAATCCCCATAAAAATCAGTCAGTTTAAGTATGGAGGTACATGTAGTTTTGTGCCAACCCAAAAAAGGGTTAAATATGTGTAAAATATATATATGTATATATTTCCTCAGTTTTATCATATCTCCTTGAAATAGGACAGATACTTCAAAACCGTATTACCATTTATCAATGTTATTCCATGCATTTCTATGGGATTTATCAATAAAAATAAAATAATTTATACTTAAAGGAGTCCTAAAATTCAAAATCAAATAGCTAAATGATCCATGGTATGACCATCTTAAAACAATTCCATATGTCAGCACCACTACGGCTCCGTCGATGTGGATGGGGACATGCTCGGCCCTCCGTTTCCTGTAGTCCACGATTAGCTAATTTGTCTTTGCTGACTCTGAGGGAGAGGTTGTTGTCCTGGCATCACACTGCCAGGTCTCTGACCTCCTTCCTATAGGCTGTCGCATCGTTGTCTGTGATCAGGCCAACCACTGTTGTGTCGTCAAATCAAATCAAATCAAATGTTATTTGTCACATACACATGGTTAGCAGATGTTAATGCGAGTGTAGCGAAATGCTTGTGCTTCTAGTTCCGACAATGCAGTAATAATCAACAAGTAATCTAACTAACAATTCCAAAACTACTGTCTTGTACACAGTGTGAGGGGATAAAGAATATGTACATAAGGATATATGAATGAGTGATGGTACAGAGCAGCATAGGCAAGATACAGTAGATGGTATCGAGTACAGTATATACATATGAGATGAGTATGTAAACAAAGTGGCATAGTTAAAGTGGCTAGTGATACATGTATTACATAAGGATACAGTCGATGATATAGAGTACAGTATATACGTATGCATATGAGATGAATAATGTAGGGTAAGTAACATTATATAAGGTAGCATTGTTTAAAGTGGCTAGTGATATATTTACATCATTTCCCATCAATTCCCATTATTAAAGTGGCTGGAGTTGTGTCAGTGTCAGTGTGTTGGCAGCAGCCACTCAATGTTAGTGGTGGCTGTTTAACAGTCTGATGGCCTTGAGATAGAAGCTGTTTTTCAGTCTCTCGGTCCCAGCTTTGATGCACCTGTACTGACCTCGCCTTCTGGATGATAGCGGGGTGAACAGGCAGTGGCTCGGGTGGTTGATGTCCTTGATGATCTTTATGGCCTTCCTGTGACATCGGGTGGTGTAGGTGTCCTGGAGGGCAGGTAGTTTGCCCCCTGTGATGCGTTGTGCAGACCTCACTACCCTCTGGAGAGCCTTACGGTTGAGGGCGGAGCAGTTGCCGTACCAGGCGGTGATACAGCCCGTAAACATTACGATGGTGTTGGGAGTCGTGCGCGGCCACGCAGGAAGTACAGGGGCTAAGCATGCACCACCGAGGGTGTCCCTGTTTTGAGGGTCAGCGTGGTGGATGTGTTGTTGTCTACCCTCCCGGCAGGAAGTCCTGGATCCAGTTGTAGAGGGAAGTAAGTGTTCAGTCCCAGGGTCCTGAGCTTAGTGTTGAGCTTGGAGAGCACTATGGTGTTGAGCTATAGTCAATGAACAGCATTCTCACATAGGTGTTCATCTTGTCCAGGTGGGAGAGGACATTTTGGAGTGTAATAGAGATTGTGTCATCTGTGGATTTGTTGGGGTGGTATGTGAATTGGAGGGGGTCTAGCGTCTTCTGGGAAGATGCGTTGATATGAGCCATGACCAGCAAATCTAGACAGTATTGTGCTATCAGCATCTCTTTGTAGGAATATAAATTCTCTCTTTCTCACACACACACGAGGTTCTCAACCTCCTATGGAAACATTTCATTTATACTGAACAAAAAATATAAATGCAACATGCAACAATTTCAAAGATTTTACTAAGTTGCAGTTCATATGAGGAAATCAGTCAATTGAAATAAATGAATTAGTCCCTAATCTATGGATTTCTCATGAATAGGCAGGGGTGCAGCCATGGCTGGTACTTGGAGGGCTTAGGCCCACCCACTTGACAGCCAAGCCCACCCATTGGGGAGCCACGGCCATCCAATAAGAAAGAGTTTTCCCCCACAAAATGGCATTATTACAGATGAAAGTACTCTCCCGCTCAGACGATCCCGCAGGTGAAGAAGCCAGATGTGGAGGTCCTAGGCTGGCGTAGTTACAAGTGTTCTGTGGTTGTGAGGCTGATTGGACGTACTGCCAAATTCTCTAAAACAAGAAATGAGCATTATAAATTCTCTGGCAACAGCTCTAGGGGTCATTTCTGCAGTCAGCATGCCAACTGCACGCTCCCTCAAAACATTTTAAAGTGGCCTTTTATTGTCCCCAGCACAAGGGGCACCTGTGTAATGATCATGCTGTTTAATCAGCTTCTTGATATGCCATACCTGTTAGGTGGACAGATTATCTTGGGTAAGGAGAAACGCTCACTAACAGGGATGTGCACAAAATTTTAGAGAAATAAGCTTTTTGTGCGTATGGAACATTTCTGGGATTTTTGATTTCAGCTCATGAAACATGCGACCAACACTATACATGTTGAGTTTCTATTTTTTCTCAGTGTAGTTAATAGATCTGTCTCTGACATCCTTCCTCTAATACAATGGCAACATTCGTCAAAGAATAAACAGAGACAAACTCATATTAGTTCTGTGTCTTCCACTTTATTTGTGTTTCTCCACACGTTCCCACAATGCACCACAAAGACTTGTGTCCAATAATGAATATATTCACGTATACATATAATAATAGTGACATAAAAAACATTTCACAAAAGACAATATTAAATATGTAGATTTTCAGTTGCATGTCAAAATCTTGATTTTTTTTCTTCTCCCATTTAACATGCATTCAATATATAAAAATATAATTCTGATTGATTAAGTTTATATACATATTTTTTAATAAATATAAGAATACAAATGTATTTTTAAAATACAAAGATAAATACAGTCACATTGTGTACATTGTGTACCAAACCAGAAAATACAAACATTATTTGGATATTTAGCATTCACAAAACACAAATACGTTAGAAATGCAACTCTAATGACAATTGCAGGTCTATGTCTTTAGTTTGTTTCTCTTTTCTTTTTTCCTACGCAGACTCCTCAGCTCCCCCTCCATACACATGGCAGGACTCCTGACAGGAAGTCAGGAAGTTGGAGGTCAGAGTTCAAAGGTGTAGAGTGGAGGGTATTTAAGAATGTCTAGCTCTGCCGGACGTCCTGTAACAGTTTGTTGATCTCAGCCACTAGCTCGCTGGCGTCCATCAACTCATGGCGGCTGTCGCTCCTCTTCCCCTGCAGGTGTCCCAGCTGCCCCAGCACCGAGTCAAACTCATCCTCCTCAAAGTTCTCTGGGATCTCCTCCATGGCTGGGAGCCACTTACCGCAAGGCCCCGGGAGGGGGACAGGGACAGGGATGGGGGCAGGGGCAGGGGCCAGGGAGGGTACCACCAGGGTAGGGCTAACCAGGGCAGTGAGGAGAGGGCTGTTCTTGGGGGTGGGGGCGTGCTGTCCGTGCCCAACGACCTGGTTCTTGTGGTTGTTCTGGGGGCTGAGCTTGGTGCTGGGTTTGAGGGTGTGGTAGCTGCCGTTCTGGGGGTGTGGATGGCCTGAGGGCCCGATGCTAGATCCGGGGTTTTGGAAATGGGTGTTGGCAGCCCACGCTGCCACACCTTGTTGGTGGGCTGCAGCACTGGGCTTACCTGGCAAGTGACTCCTCCTCCTGTCCAGTGACCCCGTCATTGGGATACTTACACCCCCCACACTCGCACCTCCCTTCTGGGTCTCACTGACCTGGACGTAGGAGTCCAGCGACGGGGGGAGGAGCCTTTGGAACACGCTGCTCATCTCTGACAGCAGGGAGGTGGTTCCACAGAGGTCCTCCCCATCCTCTCCCCCATCTTCCGCCTCTCCCTCCTCGGCCCCCTCCTGGTTGTCCTTGCCAAAGGTGGAGAAGCTCTGGTTGCTGCGTTGGGCATGAGGGTGGGTGGGTTCGGAGGACTGTGGGGGCTGCTCGGGGTCTCTGGCCTGGCGGGGGTCATCTCCTGGGATGAAGAGGTTGCTGCGGTAGTCAGAGGAGGCTGGGGAGGGCAAGGGAGGCATCCAGCACTGGTCAGAATGACCCAGGACACGACACTCCTCAGTGCACAGTCTCATCGCTACAGAGAGAGCGGGAGAGAGAGACATGGTCATGGATACATTCACAAGGCACTGCATAGATGAAATACATAGAAGGTGGGCCCCATGTGGCCATGCATTTAAACATACACACACCATAGATTGTTCTGGGTATTACTGTTCTTTTGTTGAAAGACTTGTGATGAGGGGAGATGGTGATGAGCAGGCATAGAATTGGGGAGTGGTTTTGAAGGGAGGAGGTGAGAGATTGTCTTTCATACAGTCTTTTAACATCAAACATTTGATATCCATTCATCTTTAAACACAGTTGTGTGATCTGGGTTTCAAACATGGGTTGAAATCTAAGCTAATTAGATTGCACAGCACTCTGTGGGCGAGAGCATACTACCTATAACATGCAATTAACATGTCGGGACAATTCACTAGGCCAGATCAATGGCTATTATTACTCATTCAAAAGCTGGCATTTTACCCTTTCATGTCACGTCTATTCAACATTAAATCTTCAAAAGAAAATTCTCTGAAGAATAAATTAGACAAATCAAATATGCCAAGGTAAAGCCTTCATTAAAGAGCGCTGGTTATTCACTCATACTATTCAGGGACTTCATTACGCTCTCATTACCATAAAAGGACCATTTGTAATACATCTTAGAGCTGATGAAGGAAGAGTGCATTGGGGAACATTAGAAAAGCAGCAGCCGCGGCCATGCAGGCAGGCAGCAGATTGGCTCCCCCGCTGATGAAAGATTAACCGGACTGATTTACCAAAAACGCCTTTCAAAGCTGTCGATAAAACCACTCCAACCTGCCTCTCTACCTGCCTGCCTGGCTGCCTGATCGCACTCTGAAATAATTGTGTTGTGGAGGAGATGAGAGCTTTTTTCTCGCCAGAGAAACGGGTGATAATTCTCCCTATTTTCTCCGTCCACAGTCCCACCCAGTCACTGTGCTGATAAGCAGCTGGGGAGTGAATCTCTCACAGGTGTTGGGGATGAGGGGTGACTGAGAGTGGGAGGGGTGAGGTGGTGTAATGGGGGATAGCTCAGTGGAGGCCTGTAGTGTAGGGGCAAGGACTAAGATGGGTGAGCGGAGTGATATTGTGAAAGGGGTGAGGATGGTATACCTGCATGCAGTGTGTTGGTAGAGGTCAGTAAAGAATGGACATGTAGAGGAAGGGAGTTGATATTGGATCGGTGGAGAGTGGTGATGGGGGTGAGGGGTTTGAAACGCGGTGAGGGGTGTATACCTGCATGCGGATGCTGTGGATGGGGTCTGAGTTGGCCGTCAGGGGGGTATAGCTCAGTAAAGGCCTCACCCAGGAGCCTGTCGATGGGAGACTCTCTCCCTGCCTCGTAGTCACTGTCCCCAGCGTCGCTGTCACCACGACCACTGTCCTTCAGACTAAACTTATCCATGTCATTTAGAGCATACCTGGAGGCGGTGAGAAGAAATTATGGTTGGAACTTTCATAGAAAACCACATTGGAGGATGGTTCAAGGCTTGTGCATGTATCAAAACTAAGTGCAGTGGAGGTTTTTGCATACAATTATTAAGGTTGAGTCCTAAAATAGAACAAGGCACATATAGGCCTAAGAGGGAATAGCACCACAAGCTTTATAGGAATATGTAAAGCATTGTAGGATATGCCTTAGAGCCTTACTGAGTTATGCACACATTCTTAAACAAGTACATTCTGATTCCCTTCGGGCGTGTTTATTTTAAGATGTAGGTACCTGTAGCTCCTAGTGTATTTGTTGCCACGGAAACTGGGTCTTGGCTGGTACTGGCCCTGATGGAGCATGGACAGAAGCTGTGAGACTTGCTACAATCCAAAAAAAAAAAGGGGAAAAAAGAAAGAAAAAAAAGAAAGGAAAGTGAAAATAAAGGGGAAAATGAAAAGGGGAAATGAATGAACACTGATGGGAGCAGACAGGCATAAGGACACATGATCTGGATGAGGGTTGTTATGACGGGCTATAAAACATGAGATGATCATGGGAAATAAGGGAGGGCTTCCTGAACACAACACAACGTGGGGCACACAAATAGAAAATGTATAACGCAAATATCCTAATTATAAACATCATTACATTTCTATATCACCATAAAATGAAGCAAAGCTTAAACTCAGTCATTTTTTATTCTATCGATCCATAGTTGATGGTAGTCTATTTTATTCCAAAGGCATTGAAGAGATTCAAAGACTACCATTAGCAGATAACATATCCATATAACCATCTAGTAATACATCACTAAGGACTTAGGGTATGAAATGAAACCCTCTCTCTCTCTTCTTCTTCTTCTTACCTCGACAGGGGGCGTGGCGTGGGCCAGTTCCAGAGCAAAGTTCTCTGCGACGTGATTGGAGGAGATGGTGACTAGGCTGTTAAGCGACTGGCGGCTGTGTTGGCTCTGCCGGCTGCCCATGGTGCCCCTCTCTGGGGCAGGCGAAGCAGAAGGTGAGCGTGGGTGTGCCCGTACGGGCAGGGTGCCGTTGACGGTGGGAACCAGGGTGATGTCTCCCTTGTGGATCTGCCTAGAGGGCTTCTTCGGGTGGTTTTGGTACGTGTTCTCTGCCACCCTGCAGTTGTACGAGTTGCGTGGGTCCTTCTTCTCCCTGTTGCAGCGTGCCGTGGTGAACATCACCATGACCACCAGCAGCAGGGCACACACGGCCCCCAGGGAGATGATGATTATGAGGGAGAGGTCCAGCGGTGGCTGGCTTGGGCCCGTGGGGAGGCCTGGGGGCAGGATGTCCATGTTCTCCTGGAGGGAAAGGCGGAGCAGGGCCCCTGTGGACAGGCGAGTGGTGCCCCTGTCCTGCACCTCCACCCTGATCTCCAGCACGTCCTTGGGAACCCCTTCCAGACTGCCATTGGTCCGCAGCTCGCATCGCCGCGCGTCCATCACAAACAGGCCCTCCTCGTTGCCCCCGACAATGGAGCAGCTCAGCTCGCCATTGGCACCGGTGTCGCGGTCGGTGGCCTTAATGATGGTGACCACCTGACCGGCGGAGGCGTGTCTCCAGAGAGGTAGATCCGCGGTGTGGTTCCGTAGGGGTGGGGACTGGATGGTGGGCGGATTGTCGTTATCGTCGAGCACGGTCAGGAGGACGGTGGCATTGGAGGAGAGGGCGGGGTTCCCTCCATCACGGGCCTGGACGGTGAAGGCGATGCGGCTGACGTCCTCGTGGTCAAAGCTCCGTAGAGCGTAGATGGCGCCGTTGGACGGGTCGATGGTGACGTAGGTGGATATGGGGCTTCCCTGGACCAGAGCTTCCACCACCGTGTAGGTCACCTGACCGTTAGTGCCCAGGTCAGGGTCGGACGCCACCACTGTCATCAGGTAGGCCCCTGGAGAGTTGTTCTCTGACTTGAAGACCTCGTAGCGACTCTTCTCAAAGCGAGGCGGGTTATCGTTTTCATCCAACACCTGTACAGTGAAGTGTTTGACTGTGGAGAGGCTTGGAGAGCCACGGTCCTCAGCTATGACTGTCAGACTGTACTCTGACCTCTTCTCTCTGTCCAAAGACACGTTGGTCAGGATCATGTAATTCTTCTCATAGGTCTTCTGCAGCCGGAAGTGACCGTGGCCGTGCAGGCGGCACACCACGTCACCGTTGAGCCCTGTGTCACTGTCGTCCACGCGCACCAGTGCTATAAAGGTGTCCACTGGCGCGCCCTCCGAGATGTAGGCCACCTCCTCCTTGCCAGGAGTCATCAGGTTAATGTTGATCTCCGGTTTGTTGTCGTTCACGTCCACCACTTTGATTACGATTTTACAAAGTCCAGGGATGGAGTTGGGACCCAGATCCTGTGCCTGAATGTCCAGCTCATAAGATGATGTAGATTCATAGTCCACTTTTTTAATCAAAGTGATTTGACCATTTTCAGGGTTAATTTTAAACGTCTCCAGTATTTTGGGAGAGACATGACTGCTGAAAGAGTAAACTATTTTACCGTTTGTGCCCTCATCCGGATCTGTGGCGTTTAAATCAATCAGTAGAGTCCCTAGTGGTGAGTTTTCCATGAGATTAATAACGTAAGCCTGCTCGTCAAAAGCCGGACTGTTGTCATTAGAGTCCGAGATGCTTATCTTGAGCAAAGTGGAGCCGGACTTCGGGGGGACTCCATTGTCCGAGGCCGTTAGCTGCAACTGGTAGTTGGACTGCACCTCCCTGTCCAGCTCTCTCACCACAACAAGCTCTGCGTATTTGGCACCATCGGTTCTGGTCCTAATGTCGATTTTGAAAAAGTGATTTGGTGTCAGGGAATAAGAGTAAAGGGAGTTATCTCCCACGTCTGGGTCCGTGGCGCTGTCCAGCTGAATCCGGTTACCAACAGATGCGCTCTCGGAGATCTCAATGGGTATGATGGCACGAGAGAACTGTGGCGAGTTATCGTTAATGTCCAAGACTTCCACCTCGACGTGGAAGAGCTGGAGGTATTCAGTAGGCAGAGTGATAACGTCAAATTCGATGGAACAGTTGAGGTTCTTTTCACAAATCTTCTCCCGGTCAATCTTGGTCCCTATGGTGATTTCACCGTCCTCCTCCCGAACCGACAGAAACGGAGTGCTCCCCCGCTGCATAGCACGGAACAGAAAGGACACTGAACTCGGTAATTTAGAAAGAACACCCGCCACGTCTTCCTTTAGCCTTGCGATCACTGTGCCCACTTTTTGCTCTTCATAAACTTTATATTTCAAATTCTTACCATTAACGTCCTGCATAATTCCAACCAAAAATAATAATAGCGCAGTGGAAAATACTATATTCCCTCTGGGTGTATTCATTTTGGCACCCATCTTCAGCACCCAGGTTAGGGCTACAGTTCCACAGAGGAGCAAGGTCCGGAAAAAAATAAGCTTTCTCAAAAGTCTGGCATGTTAAATCCCACCGATAAGTCACCGTCGGTGAAAAGTCGCGCAAATCGACTTAAAGATGGATATTTGAGAACCCAAGATGAACCAGGTCACAGTTTTCTTTTTAGCTTCGATTTTACAACAAAGAACACCAACTCAAATGCTGTTTTTTCTTGCTATCGTAGACGGATCTGTTGCATACATCCACTTACACGGTCTCTGTATGTGAGTGTGTGTCTGGAAATCTGAGCGAGGAGAAAAGGCGCAGCTCCGCTTGTGTTGCTGTGCGCTCTGCTCTGTCGCGCGCTCCTGCCGTCTGTGTCTCGTCTCGGTAGACAGACTGGCCCTGATAGCCCGCCCCTCACTCAAACTGCGTCTTTTTCCTCAGCTCACACAAAAACATTCCCCCACCCCTCCTCCCTCTCCTCTTCACCCCTCCCTGAATCAAGTGCTGCCCCTTCGCTGCGTCCAGGATGTCCACTCACGACACAGAGGGCCCATTGATTGCAGAAGCCAGGAGGACCAACCCAAAGATGTAGTTTTAAAGTGTGCCACAACAATAGGTAAAGGGGATTATTCAGGGAGAACTTTAAACACGTCCAGATTGACCCAAGGCTGCCTCGGCACTCGCATATTGTTATAGCTGCAATTCACAAACGTGTGCCACTGTCATTCCCCCCCCTACCTTAAATATGACAAAGAACTTTAACATTCCATATACTATCCCCCAAAATAGCACTGCTTGCATTTTATGCTCTGGTTATATGCATACATTAACTATATATTTTGAGGTGAATTGTATATGTAGTTGTCTCGTATATTTAAATGGAAAACATTGAACAAAATATGCAACATAGGACACAATATGTGAAGGTGTATTCAAGTTGGTTACAGTGGATACAATTTGGTTACCAATTTTGTTCCTAAAGTCATGGTGATAAAACGGTTTCATAGCCTCACATTTCCAAGCCACCAGTGTGTAGAGAGGCCTATAAGAGGGAAGGTTTGTGGATCCCCAAATCTTGCTTTTTACTGAGTGAGGGTAGAAGACCTCTCCGTGCCCTCGCTATTGTGTGTTCCACCAGGGCCCCGCGTGTGGCGAATCTCCGAAAAGATTCCTTGGTGCTAAATGCGCCTCGCCGCGGGTCACGCGGGCAAACACTTTCCCCCTGTGCATAATACTGTTTTACAATCCCTGCCGAATTAGCATCCTCAAACTCTCGCTCAGGGAGCAAACACGAGCAACTGGAGCTTGAAGAAGGCACTGGACCATCTGCGCGAGGTTCAGACAACCCAAACCCATAATTAGGCCTACGTCAATTCCGGGCCTAAACGCACTTTCAGATGGAATTCAAACATAATCTAATGCCGTTCCGTCGCACCTTGCCTCGGTAAACATCTCCAAAACGGTTGGCCCCATTCTCTGCGCAATTAGACACAAGCATGAACACATGACTTCCCACTAAGCTATTTGATGTGGTAAACCAGAGCACTAATATATTATTGTATCACTGATGGCTATTTAAGCCCAATGGACAAACACATATATTTGTATTCTCTCTGTAAAACTGGATAGAGCATATTTACGGAGGTTCGCTGCATTTTAAATTCCCCGGAGTGACTCGTGGGGAAAAGAAAAAAGCAGGAGAGGAGATGCACTCGCTCTCTGCCATCTGGCTCCATGAGCGCGCACACATGGACTTTGATTCAGCAGAGCTGTAAATCAATATAGCTTTCTCCCTAATGATTCAGCACATATCATGTATACATATAAAAGACAATTACCAGCTAATAAAAAAAAAAAATTATGTGTTTGATTTTGGGATTTTAGTAAGATCATCACGTGCTACAGTAATATGTGGCGTTAGAACAACATACATATGACCCAAATATTTGTTTGAGGCGATGTGTAAAAAGGTTCTCAACGCAGCATCCAACATAAACGTTCAAACTTTCAATGAAATAACTGGTGCCAAATTTATTTTTGGCTGGCGCTGGGGAGGCCGGACGAGCAATAGGCCTAAAATCTTCTCTCACCAGGGCAGACATGACCCGTTTGCTGTGTGAAAGGTAGCTAGGGAGCCGGGTGAAAACTCCCCGCTAACGTTTAACAATGTTAGCCACGGGCCGGTGCTTCGATTCTCTCCCCACCTCTCACCCCGCTCTGAGAAAACCCCGGGTGAGCTCGTGGTGCCCAAATATCATTACTGCAATGGGGAATGCAAGGTAATCACATTTCCTCCACGAAGACCAACAACCGCTCGAGTTTAAACAAGAACGGGTTTAATTCGAATAAAACCCATGGAAACAGAACATCAATGGGGTATGTTTGCAGAAAGCAGATGCAAACTCAATACATTTCGATACGCTCTTCTCTGGGCTAAAATGTAGGAACTGTATTTTTAGAAAAACATAGTCCATGTTAATCTTATGTCAAGGGTTTAGATGGCAGGTGCGGTGACAAAACAGTTAACTTCATCTAATGTGCCTTAAACCGTGGTTGGCAATACAATTAAAATAACTATAGGCTGTATAGACCCTGACATTAATGAGCCTAAGCCAGATATTTACGTTTCAGTGTTGATATGTAAGATAATCAGATAAATATCTCAAAGCAATAGGCTATTTGGTAATGCAATTAACTAGGCTAAAGCTTCCCTTCATAAATGATCTCAAATACCAAATCAACATTTAACACAACTCTGGATGAAATTTCATGCTAATATGCTGTTTTAGGTTTCAATCATAGGGCTGCCCATATTACTTCAGAAAATGTTCCATTGTGTTATTTTGGCGAAGTCAGTCTCGCATCCTCATATGGTACTCTCTGTGGATGGGGGGGGGGGGTGCAGTGATTCAGCCCACTGGGGTCGTAAAGCTAGTTCTGGGAGCCTCGTGAGATGGGGGAGGGGAGAAATGAACTTTCATTGAAATGAAGGAGATCCCAATGACAAAAGCGCTTAGCAGGTGTAACCAGGCCGCCCCGGGGCCCACCAAAAACCCCAAACGGCGGGGGAGCTGCGTGCGCGAGCCACTCACAAAGGGGAAAGTTTCTCCCCCACCCCATCCCGGTCGGTGAGCCAGCCGGCGGAATGCTCTTGCTCTGGCGCGCGCGGGGGTCGCGGGCGTTTGTAAAGGCATCCGAGCATCTGCCGCCTCGCCTCTCATTATCATTCTGTTAGCTCGCGCGGATTCCTCGCGAGGATAGGATTGGAGACGATCTGGGTGAGGAGGGGGAGAAGCACGGGTCTCTTCCGTGTGGCCTCGCGACAATGCTTATTGTTATTCATCGCCGGCAAGAATTGCAGTGGTAACTAGGGGGTTTATTGCCACAAGACACGTGTAGCAGGGCGGCTATATGTCTCACAAGGAGACGGACATGGTCATATAAATAGTTACAATAGCCTCCTCTCTCATTAAAGTGGCCGACGCAGAGTTTACAACAACTTGTATCAACATTTACATCACGCACGCGCACTGCGCCTTTCGTCTGATTTATTTGGTTCAAAGGAATTTCAAATGAATGGTATGGAATTAGTAGAGTTATTAAACAATCCCAGCTAATACAGGTTTTACATAAGTATTACTTCACCTAAGTGTATAATTCCCCAAGAACTGCAGTTGGCAAATAGGCCTATCTAGATAACAACGCTATGCATAGGCTACCCACAATTTCATGCAAGATGCCATGTTTTACTGTAGCACCTAGCCGGTATGGAAATCATAAATGTCATCATTTTCAAATTTATCAGTAGCTTCACATAGCCTACATTGAAATAGGCCCCAACATGTTTGACTCTCTGTCACAGTGTCCTTTCCTTGGTCCCGAAGGTTTGTATCCGAGTCAGAAGCGCCCACAAAGATAACCCTATCTGCTATTGTTTTACATTGTTACATTTGAGTCATTTAGCAGAGGTTCTTATCCAGCACGACTTACAAGAGCAGGTGGTTGCTCAAGGGCACATCGGCAGATTTTTCACCTAGTCAGCTCAAGGATTTGAACCAGCGATCTTTCAGTTACTGGCCCAACACTCTTAACCGCTAGGCTAACTGTTTGCCCATTCTTTATACACTGAACAAAAATATTAACGCAACATGCAACAATTTCAAAGATTTTACTAAGTTACAGTTCATATAAAGAAATAAGTCAATTTAAATAAATTAATTAGGCCATAATCTATGGATTTAACATGCCTGGGCAGGGGCGCAGCCATGGGTGGGCCCTGCAGGGCATAGGCCTACCCAATTGGGAGCCAGGCCTACCCACTGAGGAGTCAGGTCCAGCCAGTCAGAATACGTTTTTCCCCACAAAAATGGCTTTATTACAGAATTAAATACTCCTCCGCACTCCCTCCCAGTCCCCGGGGGCCTGATTTTCTCCATTCCTAGCAAACACAGCTGATTAATCAAATTGCATTCTAAATTGAAGATCATGATTAGCAGATTGTTGGAGTCAGGTGTGTTAGCTGGGGCAGGGGAAAAACTGTGACACCAATCAGGCCCCCGAGGACTGGAATTGCTCACCCCTGCCTTAGACGTTCCCGCAGGTGACGAAACCATATGTGGAGGTCCTGGGATGGCATGAGGCCGGTTGGACATACTGCCAAATTATCAAACATTTAATTGGAGGCGACTTATGGTAGAGAAAGGAACATTCAATTCTCTGGCAACAGCTCAGGTGGACATGCCTGCATTCAGCATGCCAACTACACACTCGCTCAACTTGAGACATCTGTGACAAAACTGCACATTTTAGAGTGTCCTTTTATTGTCCCCAGCACTTTTATTGTCCCCTGTGTAATGATCATACTTTTTAATCAGCTTCTTGATATGCCACACCTGTCAAATGGATGGATTATCTTGGCGAAGGAGAAATGCTCACGAACAGGGATGTAATCAAATTTGTGCACAAAATTTGAGAGAAATACATTTTTTTTTGTGCGTATGGAACATTTTGGGGATCTTTCATTTCAGCTCATGAAACATGCGACCAACACTTTACATGTTGCGTTTATATTTTTGTTCATTGTAGTTACACTGCACCCTCTGTCACTATTTCTCACTTTCCCGTATTCTCTCTCTCAGACCTTAAACCTCTGAGAGGACAGTCATCATATCTTCCATGACCGTATATCCTGCTCTCCTCTACAGTGCCTCGTGCTCCGTCTCTGTGAGCTGAGAGATAGAGAGGAGGAAATACCAGGCCACTCTGGGAAATACAGTACCACGGAGACGTCTGATGCTCTTCACCAAAAAAGAACATACCTGTAAGTACAGGGACAAGTTAAAATGGAGGTATTGCTTCATAGCTGTTTGTTGACACTAGTGGTGAATCCTAAATAACCAAATATCCCCACCACAGCTCTGCTGAACCATGCGGTAGTTGATAGCTTAGATGCTGTAGCTGTGTTGTTTGCACGCCACTTGTCCCTTATCAAGCCCCATTGTCTTCGCTGTGATTACGGTCTCATCTGTTGCCATAATTTGTACACAAATGACTCTTTTCAAAATGTCTTCTCCTCATAGGGATGTATTTGCAATGAATGCCATGCAAAAAAAGAAGTACTGAGATTCCCTGTCAGCGCATCGACACGATTGACAGAAGTTTTCAGCGACCCTGTTGAGAAAGAGAAAAGTGCTCTCAAATGCGTCGCAAGTATCGGGCCTCAAGGACTATCTGGGCTTCTTTTTTTATTTTGCTTCAAACACAAACGGACTCCTCCGGTCGCCAACAGAAGCCTACCTTAATATAAGGTTGATGCGTAGACAGTATGAGCAACATGATGAACATAGAAGGAGATTATATCTGGGGTTCCGCCCTGCATTCATGTTGTGGTGGAGCAAAGCCCCACTCCCTGACCGACACACGTCTGGTATATGCTGTGCTGTTACCCGATCACTTGTTTTTGAAGCGGTACAATATCTCACGCCCGCTTTTCATATCGCAGACAGAGATATCGGGTGTCAGCCAGACGTGACCCAGTTTAATAACTGAGCAACATTTCGGAGGATTTCCAACAGGTGTGGAACAAAGGGAAGGCTTTGTTGTTCGTAATAGAAAGAATGATCCGGTTTCAGATCGTCTTTATGTGCTTGCTTGTGAAGTGACAATTAAGTGAAGAGAGATTCACTTTCCCTTTCCAAACGAACGTTAATAAAGCATAATGCACGTCTAACAATTAATTGTTAGACGTGCGTTACCGTGATGAAATGGGATTGCCACGTTTCCGTAAGTACCTCCTGAGACGGTGCTGTTAAGTCCTACGTAGCTTGACAGCTATCTCGTTAGAAGTGTGCCATTTCAATAGATTCCAACACAATACTCCCATTTAAAGTGTCTCAAAGATGGGGATCGACACATGAAGCCAAGACAAAGAAACATCGACAGCCAACAGTAACAATGTAGTGGTTCTCTGCTGACGCATGCTGCATGTGTTTAAGAAAAGAAAGAGTGAACAATAGCCCTCTGAATGTGGGTTGTGTTGAATGTTCCCCACGTGCAGGTCTTGGGGTGACATATTTTTGGGGGTGCTCATTCAATAGGGAGAAGATTTACTACTCTCCCGTCCCCCCAAAACCTTCCCCCATCTATTTGTCTTGGCAGATGTGATGCAGGCGAGACCCAGGTTCTTTTTTTTTGGGGGGGGGGGGGGGGGGGGGGGGGGGGGTTGGGGGGGTGCTGCTGCCTCGTCGTCAGGCTGTGTTGCCAGGGCCGACGCCACGTGTTCCTAATTTTGGAACCTCTCATGGATCCCCAGATCGCGTTTCACGGCGATGGAGAAATATTCCCCTCTGTTGTTCTACGGGGTTTAGGGTGGGTGTGAGCCATAACCTGGGACCCATTTATCTTTAAGGGTGACGTCTAGCCACAACCCTTATTCTTCAGTTTGTAGTCTATTCCTGAGGGGTAAGGAAGAGATCCCAGTACTAACACATTAAACTGTGAAACAATGCATTTTCTGATTGAAAGTGAACTGCTGCAGTCTGTTTGAAGCCCACTGGATGGATTTGATGTATTTAATGTGTTTATCTCCCGTGATATCATTTTTTCAGTTCAGACAAGCCATGTCAATACTCATAAATCATTTAAAAGGTTAAACGCGAAGAAAGCGCTTCAAATCGGCACCTCTGAAAACAGCAGAGCTCTGTTTGTGGTTACTAAGTATCTAGCAGTAACTTTCAAGTTTCAATTTTTCATGTCACATGCACAAGTTCTTTGAAATGCCTTTCAGTACACACTCTTCAGAAGGAACTACATAGTCACTACAGTGTAACTCTCTCCTATAAAGCCAGTAAGCTGGTGGGGCCCTGTTAGTTATCACTGCAGGGTCTTACTTTATGAGCCCAATTAAGCCAGACAGTAAAAAGCGGACTTGTATTTATTAGCCATCCTACTGGTAGGGAAGGGAAGAGGTACATGGTGCACACTTCTATGACTGCAAGAGAATAATGGCTCCCAGACCAGGGCGTTATCTTAACACTCTGCCTGCTCGGGTTGGTTGGGGTTGAGGAACGGAGGTGGTGTGTGCGTTTGCGTGTGTTTGAGTCACTCGACGAACCCTGAACGCTCCGGAATTTGCCGGCTAATGACCCCTGGGGGATTCTCAGGGTTGACATGTATTTGACATCCTTCAGTAGTAGGATCCAGGGAGGAAATTGGGGCATGTCTTTAAAGTCAGTGAAGCCAGGGAAAGGCTTTAATCAAACACCATTAAAGAAGGGGAGGCCATCGGTGCGGTGCGTTGGTGCGTTTGGCTCCATGCCAACTCTGCCATTTTACCTCAGGGTTCCACAGAGCTTTGAACAACAACTCAAAGTCGTATTTGCTTCTTGTCCAGACCTTGACTGCACTCACAAGTCTCTCCGGATACGTAAGAGAAACAAATAAAGGAATAGCAGATACATGTTTTGAATAAAAATGAGGGAGTTTGGGAGTGAGTGCAATGTACAAATGAAAAGTAAACAAGAGTTCTGACAGCCAGAGAGTCTCGAGCGTCAACAGAAACGTGTGTTTTCTACAAACCCGCCGAGGGGATGAGCATCAACAGCCCCTGAATTAACGCTTCATGTAGATTTAGCTGCCCGAAACGCAGGAGCAGAAATATAGAGCCAACGTCACTCTGATGAGAGAGGACATTAAAAGCAGTGCAGATACACATTATAGCTGCAAACACTTAGCGTTGGACTAACTGATGAATCATTCATAAGCATCCCGCTGTATGAGCTTTAGTCTGAGAGAGAGAGAGAGATTTTGCAAATTTGCATTAGACAAAAAGTTGAAATGTCAAACTACTAAGCATTGCTTTATTGGCGAGGACTTGCCAACCCATTTCCTGTGTATGAAGGAGAGAGCTGGAATGCGTATGCTAATTGTTGTTCTAATAGCCTATTAATTCAAATCAGAGCTCGCGCAGGATAAATAAAAATAACTTTCAAAACACGCTAATGATCTGATTTTACTGGCCCGCTCTCCTTGCGAGTTTTCCTCGATGGAGACACAAGGCACGCATGCACACACACACACCACACACACACACACACACACACACACACACACACACACACACACACACACACACACACACACACACACACACACACACACACACACACTCCAAGTATAGCTTAGTCCCAAGAGTCTCATCAGAACACTCTCTGACAGAGAAAGAAGAGAAAAGCACAGAAGGGTCTAGTTTTCATGGCTTTGTTTCAGCTAATGAAAAAAACACAAACTACACTGCTAGTGTTCATTTCCATTTGAAAGCTCTGCTTATCAATCACTACACATTAAGACTTTGTCTGGTTCCCCTTACCCCTATCCTTCTCTTCCCTCCTCTCATTCTCCTCTTTCTCTCCTATCGCTACACTCTGCTTCCTCCTCCCCCTTCCCTTGCGGCATGACTGTTGAAGATATCCTAATACCGATATCCCGATTATGTGTATTATACATACATGCAGAGGATATGCCGTACGTTTGGCTAGCCACTCACTGTGCAGACAGACACAGGCAGGCTGTTGTCGCTGTTGTCAACGCACATCTCTAAACAGTAGACTATAGTCAATGGTCTGTGTTTCCAATCCGAATCAATGAATTACCAAGAACGAATGCAAGGGAATCTGTTTGAATCTCAGTAGACAACTCAGCTGTTGGATTGCTGCAGATGGATGGCTACCGATACAGATGGATTTCTACAGATGTCTAACAGTCTACCATCCCCCCTCCCCCTCCCCACCACCCCCTCTCCCCTCATCCTCTTTTTCCAGTCATCCCCATCTCTCTCCCAGGCTGAGGGATAAGTGACACACTCTCTCTCTGTGGTGTCCAGATGCTGATCCATCATTGTTAATGCCAGGCCAGGGACTATGGTAATAAGTGACTCTCCCCCTACCCCAGCCCCCCTCCCGGCACACGCACTGACTTTTGTGACGGCTCGGGCCCTTTGTCAGGCCCTGCTGACCCCCTGACCCCTCAGCCCTCCTCCTATGGGAACAGGAGGAGAGGAGACAACCAGGGGTCTGGCACATAGTCACACACACACATATACACGCACACACACGCATACGTACGCACACAGGCATTGGCACACAGACAGGCATAAACACACACACCGACACAAACGTTCACTCGCACACCGACACACTCACTCAAACATACACACACAGACAGACGTTCACACGCACACTCACGCACACAGACACACTGTCACACAAAGACACTTGTATGCTGACACTCACTCATTCATTCTCCCTTTCTTTCTGCCATTTCTCTTTCTCTTTGTGGGAGGTAAGATCCCTCCAAGTCATTAGCAAGCAGAGTGTGTTGAGCATGAGATTAAGAGACTCTTTTTTTAATTAAAAGCCAGAGAAAGAGAGACTGGGAGAGATAGCAGACAGACATAGAGAGAAAAGAGGGAGAGAAAGAGATGAAGACACATTTAAACTCATTTAACTCCGGGCTTAGTCAACTGAATACCTCTCACACAACTGAACTTATCCTTCAATCAGTCTAAGTCAATCTGTCAATCTTCTTATTGTTGACGTCTGTGAGAAAGAAAATCCCAGGCAACAGCATTACATTCCCCACTGATTAACGTTTCAACAAGCCTCAGAGCCAAGATTACACATGAACTTTCTTTGTAAACCACAAACCTGGCGAGTTCTCTCCCACTGCTATCAAATTGTGTTTTTAAGGGGAGAGGGTTGAACATGTGGCCTTGATTTTTTTTTCTCACTGTAGATAGCCACGTTCCTAAGTGGAAAATGTGTGTTCAACATCTTAGAGTTAGACAAGGCTTTTAGAAAATCAGAGGTATTGTGCAGTATATTCCACACTGATTCACGCCAAGTGGAATACTGGAGAAGGTGATCAGAACTTGTTATAAAAAAAGAACAGAAAGAAAGAAAGAGAGAGAAAGAAAGAAAGAGGTCTTTTATGGCTGGATGTTGATGTAGAGCATATTTAGCCTACTTTCCATCAAACCAACATCAAACCAACATCAAACCAACATCAAACAAACCAGCTCAACACTGACCTCTTTTCTACTTTTCTTCTTTCCATCACTTTGTCTGGGTTGGAAATTACCTTCCAGAACTCTGTTTTTACAAGAGTTAGCTAATGACATGGACATTTTACAGGGACATTTTGCTTGGTTTCTTAAGCATGGTCAGATTGCCCGATAAGGGTTAGTTTGTAGTGTAGTCATATTTGGGTGAAATCATGCAGACCTTTCTCACTACTGCATCATTGGAAAGATGCTTGGGATAGACTTGAACCCTTCATCTGTAATCATTGTATTTATTATGTTAGAGAGAGACAGCGAGAGAGGGAGAGAGGTCCTATATCTCTCACACTTGTGGTAATAAATGACATTTTCATCTTGTGGTTATGTGGACTCTGATGGGAAACAGGATGGAGAAACGTTGGTATAGGAGCGTTTCACCTGATCTGTGCAGATAAGATCAGGGGTTAGGGACAGGGTCTGGACTGGGGAGGGTGTTCAGTACTGGACAGGACACAGGTACTGTCTTCCTATTGGCTTACTGAAGCACAGGCTTTATGCAGTTTGTTTTCATTTGGACCTAACTACTTGATGCAAATGAATAGCAAGTGGGAGTGATTGTATGTCAATGCATCTGATGTTATTGAGGCTCATCTGATGTTATTGAAGCATATGTCAACATATTTGCCTGTGTTTCACAGTCCACTTGAAAAGATCAGACAGCAAGATGAGATCTGTCTACCACAAATAGGATAGCATGATCAGGATATGATAGCAGAGACAGGATATCAGAGACAGGGTAGCAGAGACAGGATATCAGAGACAGGGTAGCAGAGACAGGATAGCAGAGACAGGGTAGCAGAGACAGGATATCAGAGACAGGGTAGCAGAGACAGGATAGCAGAGACAGGGTAGCAGAGACAGGGTAGCAGAGACAGGGTATCAGAGACAGGGTCGCAGAGACATAGATTGGTAGGGAGGCTGTACAAAGCAACTGTAACTGTAGAGCTGAAAACTCTTTAGTCAGGGGGTCATTTGAACAAAACACAAATGAAACGGCTCAGCATTGCCCTGCAGCAGACAACCTCACACAGCGGCCAGAGCAACAGGGAGCGAGAGAGAGAGTAAATACAACCTAGATGTATTTTCCCTTTTGTACTATTTGCACATCATTACAACACTGTATATATACATAACACAACATTTGAAATGTCTTTATTCATTTGGAACTTTTGTGAGTGTAATGTTTACTGTTCATTTTTGATTGTTTATTTCACTTTCGTTTATTATCTATTTCACTTGCTTTGGCAATGTAAACATATATTTCCCTTGCCAATAAAGCCCCTTAAATTGAAAATGAATTGAGAGAGAGAGAGAGGTATGAAGAGCAAGACAGCTGAAAACGAGATGGACAGACAGACAGACAGACAGACAGACAGACAGACAGAGCAGAGCAGAGCAGAGCAGAGCAGAGGGATGAAGTGAGAGATTGATAGTGGGGGTTGAGAGAGCAGAGACAGAGAGAAAGAGAGAGATAGAGGGAGTTGAGAGAGAGAGCTGCGGGGGAGATAGAGAGGGTGAGCAGAGATAGAAAGATAGAAAGCAGAGACAGAAAAGGAGAGTAGAGGTCTGAAGTGCAGATCAGTAATTAGAGTGTGCAGACTTTCTTTATCTAGTCGAGCAGCGCTAGTCAGCTAATCAGCTCAGCAATCAGCTTGTGTGTTAGCACTACAATTCATTCCACTCCATTTGCCCCTCGCTCCCCAACCCTCCTTTCACATTCTGTCCCTCCCTTTCTTCTCCTCTCCTTTCTCTGGAAGGAGACACCCCGTGAATAGGCTGTCGGCTTGGAGCTCACAGAATGTGGGTTATATTTCAAGGCGACCAACACCACCCAGTAAGGGGGGCGTACACACACACACACACATGCACACATTTACACACACACACGCACACATACACACATACCCACATACACACACACCAGCTCAGCACTTAACCCGACCCCCCCCAACTCTTTCTCTTTTTCCCTCACTGCAAAAATAAATACATATAATGTGCAGCCTCTGAGGCTCTCTCTTTCTAATTTTCTGTCTCTTTCTCTCTCTCATCCTCCCTTTTTCTCTCCTCTTTCACTCACACACTTCAGGGAGTTAGCTGTTCAAATACAATTTTATGTTCCATTACTCTGAATAAAGGAATGGTGTTTGTGATTTCCCTTCTACCCCCCCCCCCCCCCCCCCTCTCTCTGTCTCTCTCTCTCTCTCTCTCTCTCACTGTCTCTCTCTCGTTCTCTCGCTTTCCCTGGGCTGGGTTGTGGTCCCACGGCCTGGCCTGCCATATGTCTGGTGGTAGAGCAGGCTGGCTGGGGCGTAGTATGAGGTTTCACCCGGGGACAAAGGCAGGCCTGGTGCTCAATGAGCTCTATGAAGGCATGGGGTCACAGTGACAGAGGCTGGGGACGGGGGGGGCAGAGGGAGACTGGGGGGAGGTACGTCAGGGTGTCCCGATTTGCAGAGGGCAAAAGTCTACATCAGCCTCAGGGATGACAAGGTGGATGACCCGCCCCCAACCCACCCCGTCCTATCACGCCTCCCTCTCACTGGCCCTCTGTCTCTATGAATCTCTCTCTCCTTTCTCTCTCTCTCTCTCTCTCTCTCTCTCTCTCATGCACCCCTTTTCTGACACTCTTTCTAGCACTCGCATAATTTTTGTTCTATTCACATGGCCGTCTCCATTTCTCCTGAGAGGGAAGTCCAAAGTGTGGAGCAGGGGATAGATGAAGGTGGCAAATGCAATGTGTGCATGCACATGTGTGTGCGTGTGCGTGTGCGTGTGTGTGTGTGTGTGTGTGTGTGTGTGTGTGTGTGTGTGTGTGTGTGTGTGTGTGTGTGTGTGTGTGTGTGTGTGTGTGTGTGGCTGTTGCAGTGAGACAGAGGGGCACAAAGACGCAGTGTGGAGACCACCAGCTGGACAGATGATTTAACACTCTTTAATAGTGTTTGGAGACATGGTTTAAACACACACGTGACCCATGCCATTTCTCATACCCTTTCCATTTGAGCTGGCCAGATTATTTCCCCCTGACCGAGCAGCTTCTCTTTAAAAAAAAAAAAAAAAGGTACTTATGTCCACTTCTGCTGTGTTTGTCTCCTTCCGTTAGGAACAGAATCACGTAGAAGCTATAAACCCATGGATCCCAGGCTTTTTATCTCTCCTCTTTTATGACATCAGACTGACTGTCATTTGTCCTTTATGAGTTTCCTCCTTCTCTGTTCCGTCGTCACTAGTTACCCAGCCACAAAGTCATAAACCCCACCCGTTCCTGCAAATTCTCTTCTTAAAATCTGATTTTAAACCTAACCCTAACCCTAACCCTAACCTTAATGACACTGCCAACTTTATGCCTAACCATAACCCTAATTGAACACCAAAAAGCACATGTTTATTTTCACAAATTTTGACAATATAGCCAATTTCGACTTTGTGGCAGTGATAACTAGTGACAACATTACGTCTGGTTAGGGTCTGAAAGGGCAGAGTTATCCATGCCATAAAATGAACGTGTGCTGATTGAAACATAATGATATGAACATCAAGGAAGACTATTCATATACAGGGCACACGCACTGCTGAATCCAAGGGTTTTTACGGTCAGACAATTGTAGTGAACACAATGGGAGACGGGGAGCTGGTTTCAAGCGCAGGGCGCAGCAGGTGTTTATTTGTAAAGGAGGAGGAGGCAGGTAGCTGGGTCCAGGGGCAGGCAGAAGGTCATACACGGGGGGTTCAAAAAGAAACAGCCCAGGCAGGGAAAAGGTCAGTAACGTCATACGGGAGATCAGGCAATAGGTTGATAACAGGAAACCCGATAGGCTAAAGTACAGGCAGGGAATAGGCAAGCACTACCATACAAGGGAGGATTAAATTACGGGCAAAACAGCGCTCCGACTAGAAGTGTGTCACAAAACAAACAATACCTCACAATGATGGGGTGCAAAAAAAATGAACTAAATAGTGTGTGAAAATGACATGCAGGTGTGTGAACAGGTGATCCGAATTCAGGTGATTGGGATCTGGAGCGCCAGCTGCGTTCAGGGGATCTAAGTGTTTTGGAGTGTGAGCTGGAAAGTGGGCTGGAGAGTGATCTGCGTTCAGGGGATCTATGTGTTTGAGAGTGTGAGCTGGAAAGTGGGCTGGAGAGTGATCTGCGTTCAGGGGATCTATGTGTTTGAGAGTGTGAGTTGGAAGCAGACGTCACAACAATAGAATACGAAATGGAAGACGTAACTTATTATAAACGTAACTTATTGTAAAATGGTATAGAATCAGCTTGATCCCCCTCTGTCGAAGACGCTTGGACCTTCTTTCTTTATATTTTCAGTGGTATTGTTAACAAACACGCCCCCATAAAGAAAATGAGAATTAAAAACAGGTTCAACCCCTGGTTCGACCGTGATCTTGCAGAGAATTGCAGGAAGAATTGCAAGAATTGCATTTGGCGAAAGGCTCACGCATACTCAGGCTGACTGGCTCTCTCATTAAGGCAAATGAGAAATAAGTGCACTTAGGCTATCCGGAAGGCCAAAGTTAGTTACTTTAAGGAGCAGTTCTCTCTCTGTGGATCTAACCCCATGAAGTTCAGGAAAACGTTTAAAGACTTGGAGAATAAACCCTCTTCCTCACAGCTGCCCATGTCCCTTAAAGTTGATGATGTGTTTGTTACTGACAAGAAGCACATGGCTGAGTTCTTTAAATCACCACTTCATTAAGTCAGGATTCCTATTTGACTCAGCCATGCCTCCTTGACCGTCCAAAATGTCCTCATCTCCACTCCTTCTAATGCAACTATCCCTGGTGCTTCTCCCTATTTCTCCCTGACCGCTACACAGTTTCTCCCTACAGGCAGTCACTGAGTCCAGTGTGCTAAAGGAGCTCCTGAAACTTGACGCAAAAAACCATCTGGGTCAGATGGTTTAGACCCTTTCTTCTTTAAGGTTGCCACCCCTATCAACGCCAAGCCTCTCTCTCCTTTCTGGGGAGGTTCCCATTGCTTGGAAGGCAGCCACGGTTTGTCCTTTATTTAAAGGGGGAGATCAAGCTGATCCTAACTGTAATAAACATATTTCTATTTTGCCCTGTTTATCAAAAGTGTTGGAAAAACTTGTCAATAATCAACTGACTGGCTTTCTTGATGTCTATAATATTCTCTCTGGTATGCAATCTGGTTTCCGCTCAGGTTATGGATGTGTCACTGCAACCTTAATTAAAGGTCCTCAATGATGTCACCATTGCCCTTGATTCTAAGCAATGTTGTACTGCTATTTTTATTGACTTTTGATATGGTAGACCATTCCATTCTTGTGGGCCGGCTAAGAAGTATTGGTGTCTCTGAGGGGTCTCTGGCCTGGTTTGCTAACTACCTCTCTCAAAGACTGCAGTGCATAAAGTCAGAAAATCTGCTGTCTCAGCGACTGCCTGCAACCAAGGGAGTACCCCAAGGCTCAATCCTAGGCCCCACGGTCTTCTCAATTTACATCAACAACATAGTTCAGGCAATAGGAAGCTCTTGCAACCTTTTATATGCAGATGATACAGTCTTATACTCAGCTGGCCGCTCCCCGGGATTTTGTGTTAAATGCTTAAATGCTTTACGACAAAGCTTTCTTAGTGTCTAACAAGCTTTCTCTACCCTTAACCTTGTTCTGAACACCTCCAAAACAAAGGTCTAGTGGTTTGGTAAGAAGAATGCCCCTCTCCCCACAGGTGTGATGACTACCTCTGAGGGTTTAGAGCTTGAGGTAGTCACCTCATACAGTACTTGGGAGTATGGCTCGATGGTACACTGTCCTTCTCTCAGCACATATCAAAGCTGCAGGCTAAAGTTAAATCTAGACTTGGTTTCCTCTATTGTATTCGTTCCTTTTTCACTTCAGCCGCCAAACTAACCCTTATTCAGATGACCATCCTACCCTTGCTAGATTACAGAGACATAATTTATAGATTGGCAGGTAAGGGTGCTCTCGAGGGCTAGATGTTCTTCACCATTCGGCTATCAGATTTGCCACCAATGTTCCTTATAGGACACATCACTGAACTCTATACTCCTCTGTAAACTGGTCATCTCTGTATACCTGTCGCAAGACTCAATGATTGATGCTTATTTATAAAACCCTCTTCGGCCTCACTCTCCACTATCTGTGATATCTACTGCAGCCCTCATCCTCCACATACAAGACCCGTTCTGCCAGTCACATTCTGTTAAAGGTCCCGAAAGCACACACATCCCTGGGTCGCTTGTCTTTTCAGTTCGCTGCAGCTAGTGACTGGAACGAGCTGCAACAAAAACTCAAACTGGACAGTTTTATCTCAATCTCTTCATTCAAAGACTCAATCATGGACACTCTTACTGACAGTTGTGGCTGCTTGCGTGATGTATTGTTGTCTTCCCCGCAGGAGGCCTTTTGCCTTTTGGTAGGCCGTCAGTGCAAATAATAATTTGTTCTTAACTGACTTGCCCAGTTAAATTTGCTTACAAATATATATTTAAAAAAATAATATATCTTGGAGGACATATAATATTACATGTCTTCATCTGGGACCAGGTTGCGTGTTGTGCAATCACAGGGATAATTTACATTAGCGGTTAGGGGAACTAGAGCGACAAAGGTTAGGTGGATTAGCATAGCAGGTTATGTGAATTGGGTTAAGTTTAGAATAAGGGTTTGTGAAGGGTTAGCTAAAATGCTACAGTTGTCCCCGGCGCGAGTCGAACACGCAGCCTTTGGATTGCTAGACTGTTGCGGATTACGCCCACCCTGACCAACCCTCACTACTTTAGTTTCTGTCTCCAGTAACTAAAGCATTAGTAGGTATCATACGTCTCGGAGGTGCTCAGACATACAGCGCCTTCTGAAAGTATTCAGAACCCTTGACCTTTTCCACATGTTGTTACATTAAAGACTTATTCTAAAAGGGATTAAATACAACAATTTCCTCAGCAATCTACACAATACCCCATAATGACAAAGCGAAAACAGGTTTTTAGACATTTTGGCGAATGTAATTAAAACCAAAAACACATACCTTATTCAAATAATTATTCAGACCCTTTGCTATGCGACTCAAGACTGAGCTCAGGTGCATCCTTTTTCCATCCTTAAGGTGTTTCTACAACTTGATTGGACATGATCTGGAAAGGCACACGCCTGCCTATATAAGGTCCCACAGTCGACAGTGTCAGAGCAAATACTAAGTCATGAGGTCAAAGGAATTGTCCGCAGAGCTCCGAGACTGGATTGTGTCGAGGCACAGATCTGGGGAAGGGCACCAAAACATTTCTGCATCATTGACGGTCCCCAAGAACACAGTGGCCTCTATCATTCTTAAATGGAAGAAGTTTGGAACCACCAAGACTCTTCCTAGAGCTGGCCCCCTGGCCAAACTGAGCAATCAGGGGAGAAGGGTGTTGGTCAGGGAGGTGATCAAGAACCCGATGGTCTCTCTGACAGAGCTCTAGAGTTCCTCTGTGGAGATGGGAGAACCTTCCACAAGGACAACCATCCTGCAGCAATTCCACCGATTAGGTCTTTCTGGTAGTGGCCAGAAAGAAGCCACTCCTCAGTAAAAGGCACATGAATGTCCTTGAGTGGCCCAGCCAGAGCCCGGACATAAGCCTGATCAAACATCTCTGGAGAGACCAGAAAATAGCAGAGCGTGCAAAACGCTCCCTATCCAACCTGACAGAGCTTGAGAGGACCTGCAGAGAATAAAGCTTGTAGCGTCATACCCAAGAAGACACGAGGCTGTAATCGCTGCCAAAGGTGCTTCAAGAAAGTACTGAGTAAAGGGTCTGAATACTTATGTAAATGTGATATTTCAGTTTTTGTATTGAATAAATTAGTAAAATTTCAAAAAAACGTTTTTTTTGCTTTGCCATTTTGGGGAATTGTGTGTAGATTGATGATGTAAAAAAAAACGATGTAATACATTTTAGAATAAGGCTGTAACCTAACAAACTGTGGAAAAGGTCAAGGGGTCTGAATACTTTCCGAAGGCAGTGTACGTAAAGTATATTTCGTATGGCTCTGAGGCCAGGCTGTCTGCATAGAGTTGGAGAGATAGAGAGAGAAAAAAAAATTGAAGTATGGATTCAACTGAAGCAGCAGAATTCCTTTGTAAGAGCCTGTTGGAGCTGGTTTTAGTTTAGTGGGAACGGGGGTGGAACAGAGGGGTGGGAATATTTTGGAATATTTCCTTTGGAAACTGTTGAAGCTGAACACTGTCTGGAAGCCACAGCAGCAGTCGCCCCCCGTTCAATCAAAATGGACCATTCCACTTCATTTAAAACAGAACCCCCCCTCTCTCTTTACTTTTTCTCTGTCTTCCTCCCTCACTCTCTCTGGTAGAGAGCTGGGCAAAGGCAGAACAATGAGGCCTTTTATCCTCCTCTCTCTCTCTCTCTCTCTCTCTCACACATCTGTTTACATGGCTTCTGCGTACCACTCCAGTCCCCCCCCCCCCCCCTTGTCCCTGTTCGCAACCCATAGACTGGGGAAGGTCCAGCTCTCTCCCTTTGTGTTACTCCTATAAGACTTTGTAGAGCCAAACACACCCACAGATACAAATTGGAACCACCACCTCCCTCTGTTCCCAGTGCCAATGGACACACACATGATTAAAAAAAAATCACTAGAACCTTCATACCAACGGTTGTGGTGTCTGGCTCTGAAAGAGCACTCTTCCCACAAAAGAGCAAACTTCCTCACGTGTGTGTGTGTGTGTGTGTGTGTGTGTGTGTGTGTGTGTGTGTGTGTGTGTGTGTGTGTGTGTGTGTGCGTGCGTGTTCATCCACATCCATGTGTTTATGCGTGTTTTGTGTGTGTGTGTGTGTGTGTAAAGATTTTGTGTTTCTAAAGCGTGTTTGCAGAAGCAGTAGGGCCAGGGTCCAGTTGACTGACAGCCCACTCTGCATGTGGACTTCTCCTTTCCCAGCCTTCTTTCCCACAATCCCGCTGGTTCCCCCTCTGTAGACATACCACTCGCCCTCTCTCTGCATGGAAACTCAAATGAAATGATGACTAAAGTGTTCTGAAATGCATTCCAAATGGCACCCTATTCCCTATATGGTGCACTATGTTTGACCAGGGCACAATAGGTTCTGCTCAAAGGTAGGGCACTATAAATGGAATAGTGTGCCATTTTGTATGCAGCCCTGGACAACCAGAACCCAGTACCTGGACAACCAGAACCCAGTACCTGGACAACCAGAACCCACTTGCACTAAGCCTCATGTGTACGTTCAGCTTTTTCTCTCACTTTTCATGCTACATCAATATTATTATTTTTATTTTCATAAAACCAAAGACCTTCATGGAGAGTTGCCCTGTTGGGATGTGTAAGGATCACAATGTGAAAAGAAACAACTAGATTTATTCACTGTCCTACCTCAGTGTCCTCTGTCACGGACGTAGGATGGCAAGCCCCCTAACCCCACCCCCACATCCTGATGCACCCCAATGCCTCCTCCACCACCACTAACCAACACACACACACACTTCTGAGACAGATCAGAGGAGCTAAATGAAGATGAATGGAGAACATCTGAAAGTAACAGGATTCAGCTGAGGAGAGGAGGGGAGGATGAGAGGAGAGGAGGACAGAAAGAGGCCGCTGTCTTAACAACAGATCCAGACCTCCTTTATCCAAGTGTCTTTAATTCCATTTTAAAATGACTTCCTCTCAGGTAATGTAACATGCAGAGTATTTGTATCAGTCTTTCAATTCAAGCCTGTCCAGTTGACCTTCTCAATGGAAATGATTTGGATGCCATTCTGCTGGTTTTTACACCATACACAGATTTCACCTGGCTAGTATCATATGTCCTGGTACCACTGTCACAGCACCGTGTGTGTGCCTGTAAATCCTAATGGTTTCCCTGGCCGGGCCTCCATGTTTCAGAAGCCAGCACCATACTGATTATAGTCCGTCAGTGTGTCCATGAACACTTGCGACATCACTCAAAACAAATATTTGAATAGTAACAGTCACCAAACTCCAGCTCCGTGGCTTTTAAAGAATCCTCAATTTGAGAATAGCTTGGAGCCAGTTAGAGTCCCACTGCACCCCGCTTTCTCTGTCTATTCCCCCTCCTCACTCCTTTCATCCCCCATATTTATTCTTCTTCTTTTTTTCTGTAAGTCTTCGTGTCTGGAGCTGGGATCCCTAGGGGTTACAGCGGTTTTCTGCTGAATGTGGCATAAAAGCATGAACTTTATAAACGTGTGTGTGTGTGTGTGTGCTTGAATTGGAAGGCCCGTGTCGAGGTCTGTGGTTGGAAAGAGTCCCTCTAGGACTAGGAGCGAGTGAGAGAGGAAACGAGGGAGAGGGAGAGAAAGAAGGAAAGAGAGAGAGCTTCATGTGAACCACATGAAAGTGATCAAGCTATGGACTCTGTCCCAGACTGTAACTCTCTAAACGCACTGCTTTCTGGGTAATTTCATTATTTTGGTCCTCTTGGTGAAATATGGTGGTTTGATAGAAGAACAACATAGCTTTGAGGGTGTGTGTGTGTGTGTGTGTGTGTGTGTACGGGTGTCTTTGTGTGTGCGTGTGTGTGTGTGCTTGAGTGTGTATGCATGGGTGCTTGCCTGTGTGGGTGTGTGAGTGCTCAGCAATTAGTTAAATACAGCTAGGTTTAGTCCATTTTAAATCTATTCTTGCCTGGTTGCGGGGAGGGAAAGAAATGCAGTCACATTCCTATTTGGGACTTCAGGCATGACGCTTCTAGGTCCCTTTACTTGGAACACACCACTAGGCTTTCTTTCCACTGTTGAGGAAACACAGTCACAGTGTACTGTAGTATGATAAAAGAGCAGTGTTTTTGAACATTTAGAGAATAGAAGTCCATAAACTATATAGGGAGGAAAGTGTACAATCCTACTGGCTAAATATCTTCGTAGATAATCCTTAAAGATGGCAAGGATGAGATGAGAGACTACAGACCTGACCTGTCAGCCAAATATCTTCACCAGTGACTACACTAGAGGGCTAAATGTGTATCCCATCTAGGGTTGCAAAATTCCAGAAGCTACCTCAAAAATTCCGGAAGTTTTCCAGTAATCCTGGTTGGAGGATTCCGGATATGTTCCTTTTTATTGAATATTACAGCATACAATCTACCTGCAGTGAAGTCGCTCAACATGTACATTATATTCAGTCATCTAACAGACTCCCATCCAGAGAGACCAGGGTCAAGCCCCACGCTCCCGAGGACACGTCGACAATTCTCCCACCAAGTCAAATCGGGGACCCGAACCAGCGACCTATCGGCCACCGGCCCAAGCTCCCAACCGCCAGGCCACCAGCCGTCCAAGATCCCCAGGGAGCTACCCCTCAACCATCCAAGACCCCCCCCCCCCCCCAGCCACCAACAAAATTAACAAAGGAAAACAACAACAGAAAACAACAATGCAGAAAGACGTTACTTATTCTCTTCTGAGCCCGGGAGTCTTCCAACAGGGGAATTTTGGGGAAGTTACCAGAATTTTGCAACCGTAATCCCATCACATTCACTCTCCCTCACATGCTTCTCCCAAACAGAGCAAAGTTCAAAGATATCCTCTTTCCTCCAACACGACCCTGACATTAGAGGGGAGGAAGAATGTGAGGCATGCAAGAGAGACTGCATGTGTTCTTCCCCGTTTGTGTGTGTAGATGGGCCTCCTGACCGGACATTAAATGATAACCCCTTTTCATCCCTCTCTCTCTCTCCCTCCATCTCTCCATCGCCTGATGGCGTGTGAGAGGAGGAATGAGAGGAGATCAAGGCCGGGGTCAGGGGGAGTCCAGCAGGAGGAAGCCCAGCAGGGCAGCTCTCAGAGCGGGGAAGGCCAGGAGGGTGCTGGGTTGTCTGGAGGACATGACGGGGGCAACGATCATGAGACCTGGATCAAATCATCTATCTAATTCTGCATAATTGATCAAAGAACTATTTAGATAATGAGTTCTAGTGAAACGTTTAGTCAGTCTGGGAATCTGCGGGATGAATGCAGGTTACTCAACAACCAGCAGCATTCTCATTATATTCTGTTAGGAAATGTATGAATAATGACTAAATGATGTGTACATTTAACGTAGAACTATAACTAACAGAATACTACCCTGTCACTGTATAATGGTGTGAGACTTATTGGAATCATCAAACTAAATCTAATGTGTGTAGATTTAGTCAAGAATTAGAACAAGGACTTTCTGCTCCTTTTTAGAATGTAAGCAGGGTGCAAGTGTGAAATGCTGGACTACTGTGTTCCTTACAGGACATCCTGTAGCCACTCAGGGAGGGGAGAGACCTTGGGCTTGTAGTAGATTGTTTAACAGGTGGCAGACCATGTCTGAGTAGGAGAAGACTTGTGAACTATGTTGCCGTTGTATCTGAGAGGAGGAGGGACATGTATGACGAAATGTGAGGTACATAGACCCATGTACAGGACATGATAAGCAGAGCTCTCATAAATAAACATTGCTGACTAAGTAGACTGGACTCTGTCTGTTTCATTTTAATAAGAACCTTACAAATTCTCAGTAACGGACAGAGTATTTTAATTGACTTGGTAAATGAACATGAGAACATGTTCTCAGTCTCTAGGCTGTGTAATGGAATGAAACGTTTCAGGAATAACACTGTCAGGCTTCTGGTTGTTAAGTTAGGTCAGCTCTGTTATGTCAGTTCTGGTGTGTAAGATGAAATAGTGTGTGCTATTTCCTGAAACATTCAAGCTTGTACAGTGAATACTTACGTCAATAAGGTATTTCTGTTTTTTGTTTTTAATACACTTGCAAACATTGCCTAAAACCTGTTAAATAAATGTTTGTTTTTATACATATGAGTGTGGTGAGGGTTGGTATGCTTTCATAGAGTCTCGTGTTCATTCAGTCATGCACGCAACGAGGCTGCACTCACACACACACACACACACACACACTCACACATGAGAAGGGCTTCACTTTCACAAATATAATTTACAGTAGAATGATACAGGGCCTGATGATGCTCGCTTCTTGAAGAAATGTTTTATTCTGATGAAGGGGCATTTGTGTGTGTGCGTGTGTGTGTGTGTGTGTGTGTCAGTGACTGTATATATGAAAGTACAAAGCCAAGGTGCACGTGACACCATTCATTCCGATGGGAAGACTTAATAGCGCACTAAAGCCAAATGAAGTGGGTTAAGATGGCGTCTCATGGCGACATAACATGCGCAGTTTGAGCTACTCCAGGAAGTGACGTTGCAGGCTAGCTCAGTGCTGCCCCCTCTCATTGAGTAATTCCAGTTGAAGGCCAACCGGGGTACTGCAGTCTGCCATTATCTACTAAATTATCCTTTTAACTTCTTCTCTGTGGGATTTTAAAATAATCGACTCAGGGACATACATCTGGTGTATTCAAAGTCGTTTTTGGCACCATGTTTGGTGATTATTTTTTGTTTTTACAAGAAGATTGACCACGAAGATGCCATTTTTTCCATTCACTATAATGGGGGATCGTGTTTTCTGCAAACAATGCCTGCAGTACCACGGGCAGCCTTGAACTCCACAGCTTCATTGAGGGAGGGGGCAGTCATTCTCCCCTGTGTGTGCCTGTACTCATTTAAATGGTCAAAAAGACACAAAAATAGTCAATTCTCAAGCAAGAATTTAGCTAGGGCTGTCTGGGAGTGGTCTGAGTGGAGAGAACTACTAGATGTTATTGGCAGAGAGGTTTGGATCTCTCTTTCTTATTGGTCTATTAACTGATTTACCGCCTGGTGATGTCACCAGGCAGGCCAGAACTCCATCCTACCAAAAACAGGCTAAAATTTCAGGTGGTCTTTTCAAACAGCTTTTACACTAAAAAGGCATTATCATAATTTCTACAATTTCACAGTATTATTACAACCTCATATTGTGGAAATATAAAATGCAGGACAATCATGTTTTTGACTGCACTTGGCCTTCAAGGCTTGTACCCTGCTGTCCACGCACACTATACACACTAGTGGCTCTGTAGCAATGACCCCCTCAACCCCTCTCTGATCCCTGACCTCTGAACTCTCTGCACATCCTTATGTTGACAGTAAAAAGGGCATCTGTCAAAGCCAGCTCTCTTTCTCTCCACACTCACCGTCTGTCGCGTTCACACCAGCTCAACTCATACAGATCAACTCTTTCTCTTCCCACAATTCATACGCCAGAACTGGATGTTGGCTGAAGGCAAACATTTACTGTCTGAGCGTACTGTGCAGCAATGCAGCCTGTATTCCACACAACTTGTGCACACACACACACACACACACACACACGCACACACGCACACACACACACACCCACACAGACACACACACACGCACACGCACACGCGCACGCGCGCGCACACACACACACACACACCCTCCCATCGACACAGATCTGTGTTGTTCTGACATTACCTATAGCATTGAGCAGTACAATGTTGTCCCACCAGATTGTCATTGTTATACTGTTTTCATTGTTTTCCTCCCTCCTCCCCCACCCCCCCCCCCCCCTTCTCTCTCTCTCTCTCTCTCTCCCCACTCGCCCTCCTCCCTCCTCCCCCACTCCCCCACCTTCTCTCTCTCTCTCTCTCCCCACTCGCCCTCCTCCCCCCTCTCTCTGATGAGGAGTAAAACAGATAGAAATGTGTGTGCAGCTGTCAGAGTTCCCCCTGTGTTCTCCTGTCTTGCCTCCTGTTACCTGCCTCACTGAGCACTGTAACACCTGTCGCAGGCCGGCACACCCCTCACACAGAGGGAGGGGCCACCCCAAGCTGAATATGTTGCAGTCATTACGGTAGGTTGGTTGAGACAACCCTAGAATATCTACTGTTTGCATGAACATGTCAGAGTGAAGCTCTATTAATTAAGAGCCAGTGTGAACGTCACAACGATACCGAAGCGAGACAATTTGTGCGCTCTAGGTTTTGAATTCTAGGCTTGATGATACTGAATGCTGATTATGATGATTGGAAGGATGAAATGTTGTTTTCATTTGGTAATTCCAGGTATTATTACAAGCTTTGCTTGTGTTGCTGTTTGGGTCACAGTGCCAGGTTTATGCTGGAGACTTGTAGACATTGTGTCTTGGCTGTAGTCCTATGGGCCTGAGCAGCTAGGCCATTACCTAGTAAATCCTTCAGCCAAACATGAATTTATAGTACAGGGATTATTACCTTTGTGTTTTTATGTATGTCTGAGCGTGTGTGTGTGCCTGTAGATGTCTAAAGTCTGGGTCTAATCCACCAACTACAGGAAATCTAAAGTTATCATCTGTCTCCCCACCTCTCCCTCGCCTCCCCTTTTCTGTTTCTCCTACCCCTCCCTCTCTCTCCCAATCGCTCTCCTTCCCACCCTCCCTCCCTTCCTCTGTCCTTTTCTGTCTCTCCCTCCCTTCTCTCTCTCTCTCTCTCTCTCTCCCTCTCCCTCCCGCTCACCCTCCGTTCCCTTTCTGGTCTCTCCTCCCTCCCCCACTCGCTCTCCCCATCCCTCCCTCTCTCCCTCCTTCCCTCCCCGCGTCCCTTCCTTCCTCTCTCCGACTGTTATTCGTCACAGCTGTGGTGTGCACTCGTTAAACACATCTGCTTACATTAGGAACACATTTGAGCGTGGCCGATTTATTTCTTTAAACGTATCTGCACATATTTGTTCCATGTATTTATAACCCCTCTAGAATCCTTTAGCGCACCTGTAGAGTACATTTACACCAGGCCTGATCGAACCCATCAGCACATATGTATTCCACATTCACAGACAGGCACACTAGAGGCCCACTAAACTAATTGCCTGTCTAAGCAAAGTTTATTTCAAATTTGATTTTTTTTTAAACCCATATATTTTCTTTCCGGAAAAGGACAAAACTCTTTTCTCGTTGTTTATGCAAAGTCAGCCGTTACACAATCCGTCTCAGACTGCCGATGATAAAAGACGAGTAAAGATGTGATCACTGCGGATGTGCCGCTTTTCTGCCTACCTCTGCAGTATCTCAACACACACACACATATTTCTAATCTGATCGTTCCGGAAAACGGAATGTAAAATTGCAATCAGACAGTAGTGCAATTACTACCCATTCTGCAGTCCCATTTCTCCTTCTGTACTGAACCATCAATGCAAAAGAGCATATTCAGCAAAAGCCTCAACAGTTGGACAGAGAGAGAGAGAGAGAGAGAGAGAGAGAGAGAGAGAGAGAGAGAGGGAGAGAGAGAGAGAGAGAGAGGCATGGTTGACTTTTTAGATGAATGAAGGTATTTTCAATAGACGCCATTCCTGTTGGTTTTGCTGAAACTAAAGACAGTTTCTCTTTCACCTCTAGAACATCCTCTCGACACAAAAGAGGAGATAAAGAATGAGGGATAGATAGATAGATAGATAGATAGATAGATAGATAGATAGATAGATAGATAGATAGATAGATAGATAGATAGATAGATAGATAGATAGATAGATAGATAGATAGATAGATAGATAGAGAGAGAGAGAGAGAGAGAGATAGATAGATAGATAGATAGATAGATAGATAGATAGATAGATAGATAGATAGATAGATAGATAGATAGATAGATAGATAGATAGATAGATAGATAGATAGATAGATAGATAGATAGATAGATAGATAGATAGATAGATAGATAGATAGATAGATAGATAGAACCCGTTTCTACGTAGCTCAGCTCTTGAAATATTGAAATGGTCCACTGAAGGAACATCCTGCTAATATGTTTGATGTTCCCATGTCAAAAAAGAAAAGGCCCCTGAGAAGTGAATAATGGATGACTGCTTCCTAATGACCTGTGGATAATGTAGAGAGAAAATGATAAAGTAGAGCAGGACGGCCTCTCTGCCACCGGAAGACAGGAGGAGAGGAGGAGAGGATAGAAGGAGGTGGAACAGAGGGAAGAGGAGGAGAGGAGGAGCGAGCGGGAAAGAGAGAGAGCTCATCAGGACAATGAATGTTGGATGCGAGGCCCCTGGAAACCTGTGGTTTCTGTATTACACTGTATGACCACATTAGAGAGAATCATCTATCTACCCGGTGGAAATCGAGCGGGTTTATTTAAACTCAACATGAGATGGCCGTTTAACCAGAGAGGAACCAGAATCTCTCTAGAACTTCTCTAGAAAGTATTCAGCCTGGGTGCATCTCTGTCACTCCATTTAAAAAAAAAAGAACTGTATATCTGATTGAATGAAACATCAGGAGTAGACTTGTGGAGGTCTTGCTACACAGCAGGAGGTTGAGATGATGTGTGCAAGTCTATGGCTGGGGCCCTGGTGAAAAGTAGTGCCCTAGATATGGAATATGGTGCCATTTGAGGTACGACCCAGTACTTTCTCAGCGCCCAGTATGATTACATTCATCACACTGATGACAAGGGGAAGGATAACGAAGTGAAAGAGAGAATGGCGAAAACTTCCCACTGGTTATCTGAGACAGCCGGGACTACAATGCACATTGTACAGTATTTCTGCTACATTATTACGGCACGTTAGCATTTCATTTCTTTCCAGAGCAGTTTAGCGGCCAAACCAAACAGAGCAGCGAGACCCTGTAACCATGTGACCATACCAAATGCTACGGTCCATTGCGCCTCAAATATTTTGGTGAAATGATTAAATTACTCCTTTAACAGAGCGAGATGCCAAAGAAAGCAGGTTGCCGGACTGTGTGTGTGTGTGTGTGTGTGTGTGTGTGTGTGTGCGTGTGTGTGTGTGTGTGTGTGTGTGCGCGCGCGCGCGCGCGTGTGTGTGTGTGTGTGTGTTCTGTGGGGAATGGGACCAAATTGAGACCAGCTGTTCCTATGAGACAGTGCCGGACGGCTCCGGAGGTCCACATTAGGTCAACATTAATAGGGGGGGGGGGGGGGGGGGGGGATGGACAAGGGAAGTTAAGGCCAGTCCAATGAGGGACAGATTATACGACCTTCCCTCTGCACTTTGCTAGAGGGAGAAAGACCATGGAGTAAAGAGGGAGACGACAGACAAAGGCGCAAGATCAAATCCTTTAACAAAACCTCAGCAAACAGATGAAAAGAGACTGATAGAGATGGCGCGAAAAGATAGAGCGTGAGCAGGTATGCTCAGAGTCGAGGGAGTGAGACAGTGAAGAGAGACGAAGAGAGACAGTGGGAGAGAGAGTTGACAGACAAACTGAGCGGAGAAAAAACAAGATTGGTAGAGGAAAACAAATAAACGAGAGAGAGAGAGAGAGAGAGAGAGAGAGAGAGAGAGAGACAGAGAGAGAGAGAGAGAGAGAGAGAGAGAGAGAGAGAGAGAGAGAGGCATGGTTGACTGCATGTGCCTGTCTTTGTGCTCGGTACATCTCCCTCAGGCAGGCACAGTGATGGGCACATGAATCACTACCCGTCTGCCTGGAAATGGCATGGCCCGTCTACAGCCAATCAGCCCCAGCTCTGCCAAGGTAGAGAAAAGAATAAAGGAAAACAGACTCAACTGCAACGTTGACGGGCGGCAGGGGAAGTCCACCCAGATGACAACACAGAGCAGATCAAACGCATCACCAGAAAGGGCAGACTGACAACACAGCGAGAATAGAGGACAGACATGGCCGCCGCTCTCTCTCGCTCTCTCTTTCTCTTGTTCTTTCTCCTTTTCTCTTTTTCTCTCTATCATTCTGAGGCAGAAGTGATGGGTATAGAGGGATAGAAAGAGGGATAGAATGAAACTGTTTGAAATCAATCATGAAAGCGAAGTGCATAATCTTAAACCGCTTGCTTTATCCTGTCCTTCACTGCTATTTTTCTCTCTCTGTCTTTAATATTTTATTTTCCATCACTCTCTATATTGTCTATATCTCTCTCTCTATTGTCTGTATCCCTCTCTCTCTATACTGTCTATATCTCTCTCTCTATATATTGTCTATATCCCTCTCTATATATATTGTCTATATCTCTCTCTATATATTGTCTATATCTCTCTCTCTATATATTGTCTATATCCCTCTCTCTATACTGTCTATATCTCTCTCTCTATATATTGTCTATATCCATCTCTATATATATTGTCTATATCTCTCTCTATATATTGTCTATATCTCTCTCTATATATATTGTCTATATCCCTCTGTATATATATTGCTTATATCTCTCTGTATATATTGTCTATATCTCTCTTTATATATATATTGTCTATATCTCTCTCTATATATTGTCTATCTCTCTCTCTCTATATTGGCTATGTCCCTCTCTCTCTATATTGTCTATATCTCTCAATCTATATTGTCTATATCCCTCTCTCTCAGTATTGTCTACATCCCTCTCTCTCTTTATTGTCTATATCCCCCTCTCTCTATGTTGTCTATATCCCTCTCTGTCAGAATTGTCTATATCCCTCTCTCTCTGTGTATTGACTATATCCCTCTCTCTCTGTATTGACTATATCCCTCTCTATCTGTATTGTCTATATCCCACTCTCTCTGTATTGTCTATATCCCACTCTCTCTGTATTGTCTAAATCCCTCTCTCTCTGTATTGTCTATATCCCTCTCTCTCTGTATTGACGATATACTTCTCTCTGTATTGACTATATCCCTCTCTCTCTTTATTGACTATTTCCCTCTCTCTCTGTATTGACTATTTCCCTCTCTCTCTCTGTATTGTCTATATCCCCCTCTCTCTGTATTGAATATATCCCTCTCTCTCTTTATTGACTATATCCCTTTCTCTGTATTGTCTATATCCCTCTCTCTGTATTGTCTATATCCCTCTTTCTCTGTATTGTCTATATCCCTCTCTCTGTATTGTTAATTTCCCTCTCCCTCTTTATTGACTGTATCCCTCTTTCTCTGTATTGTCTATATCCCTATCTCTGTATTGTTTATCTCCCTCTCCCTCTTTATTGACTAGATCCTTCTCTGTATGTATTGTCTATATCCCTCTCTCTGTATTGTTTATCTCCCTCTCCCTCTTTGTATTGTGTATATATCTCTCTCTGTATTGTTTATATCCCTCTCTCTCTGTATTGTCTTTATCCCTCTCTCTGTATTGTTTATATCCCTCTCTCTCTTTATAGACTATATTCTTCTCTCTCTTTATTGACTATATCCGTCTCTCTCTCTCTGTATTGTCTATATCCCTCTCTCTCTGTATTGTCTATATCCCTCTCTCTCTGTATTGTCTATATCACTCTCTCTCTATATATATATTGTCTATATCCCTCTCTCTCTGTATTGACGATATCCTTCTCTCTGTATTGACTATATCCCTCTCTCTCTTTAGTGACTATTTCCCTCTCTCTCTGTATTGACTATTTCCCACTCTCTCTGTATTGCCTATATCCCCCTCTATCTGTATTGACTATATCCCTCTCTCTCTTTATTGACTATATCCCTCTCTCTGTATTGTCTATATCCCTCTCTCTGTATTGACTATATCCCTCTCTCTCTGTATTGTCTATATCCCTCTCTCTGTATTGTTTATCTCCCTCTCCCTCTTTATTGACTGTATCCCTCTCTCTCTGTATTGTCTATATCCCTATCTCTGTATTGTTTATCTCCCTCTCCGTCTTTATTGACTAGATCCTTCTCTGTCTGTATTGTCTATATCCCTCTCTCTGTATTGTTTATCTCCCTCTTCCTCTTTGTATTGTGTATGTCTCTCTCTCTGTATTGTTTATATCCCTCTGTCTCTGTATTGTCTTTATCCCTCTCTCTGTATTGTCTATATCCCTCTCTCTCTGTATTGTCTATATCCCTCTCTCTCTGTATTGTCTATATCACTCTCTCTATATATATATATTGTCTATATCCCTCTCTCTCTGTATTGACGATATCCTTCTCTCTGTATTGACTATATCCCTCTCTCTCTTTAGTGACTATTTCCCTCTCTCTCTGTATTGACTATTTCACACTCTCTCTGTATTGCCTATATCCCCCTCTATCTGTATTGACTATATCCCTCTCTCTCTATATTGTCTATATCTCTCAATCTATATTGTCTATATCCCTCTCTCTCAGTATTGTCTACATCCCTCTCTCTCTTTATTGTCTATATCCCCCTCTCTCTATGTTGTCTATATCCCTCTCTGTCTGAATTGTCTATATCCCTCTCTCTCTGTGTATTGACTATATCCCTCTCTCTCTGTATTGACTATATCCCTCTCTATCTGTATTGACTATTTCCCTCTCTCTCTCTGTATTGTCTATATCCCCCTCTCTCTGTATTGAATATATCCCTCTCTCTCTTTATTGACTATATCCCTCTCTCTGTATTGTCTATATCCCTCTCTCTGTATTGTCTATATCCCTCTCTCTCTGTATTGTCTATATCCCTCTCTCTGTATTGTTAATCTCCCTCTCCCTCTTTATTGACTGTATCCCTCTCTCTCTGTATTGTCTATATCCCTATCTCTGTATTGTTTATCTCCCTCTCCCTCCTTATTGACTAGATCCTTCTCTGTATGTATTGTCTATATCCCTCTCTCTGTATTGTTTATCTCCCTCTCCCTCTTTGTATTGTGTATATATCTCTCTCTGTATTGTTTATATCCCTCTCTCTCTGTATTGTCTTTATCCCTCTCTCTGTATTGTTTATATCCCTCTCTCTCTTTATAGACTATATTCTTCTCTCTCTTTATTGACTATATCCGTCTCTCTCTCTCTGTATTGTCTATATCCCTCTCTCTCTGTATTGTCTATATCCCTCTCCTTCTGTATTGTCTATATCACTCTCTCTCTATATATATATTGTCTATATCCCTCTCTCTCTGTATTGACGATATCCTTCTCTCTGTATTGACTATATCCCTCTTTCTCTTTAGTGACTATTTCCCTCTCTCTCTGTATTGACTATTTCCCACTCTCTCTGTATTGCCTATATCCCCCTCTATCTGTATTGACTATATCCCTCTCTCTCTTTATTGACTATATCCCTCTCTCTGTATTGTCTATATCCCTCTCTCTGTATTGACTATATCCCTCTCTCTCTGTATTGTCTATATCCCTCTCTCTGTATTGTTAATCTCCCTCTCCCTCTTTATTGACTGTATCCCTCTCTCTCTGTATTGTCTATATCCCTATCTCTGTATTGTTTATCTCCCTCTCCCTCTTTATTGACTAGATCCTTCTCTGTCTGTATTGTCTATATCCCTCTCTCTGTATTGTTTATCTCCCTCTTCCTCTTTGTATTGTGTATGTCTCTCTCTCTGTATTGTTTATATCCCTCTGTCTCTGTATTGTCTTTATCCTTCTCTCTGTATTGTCTATATCCCTCTCTCTCTCTCTCTGTATTGTCTATATCCCTCTCTCTCTGTATTGTCTATATCCCTCTCTCTATATATATATTGTCTATATCCCTCCCCCTCTTTATTGACTACATCCTTCTCTCTGTATTTTCTATATCCCTCTCACTCTGCATTGGCTATATCCCTCTCTCTCTGTATTGACTATATCCTTCTCTCTGTATTGACTATATCCCTCTCTCTCTTTATTGACTATTTCCCTGTCTCTCTGTATTGACTATTTCCCTCTCTCTCTGTATTGTCTATATCCCCCTCTCTCTGTATTGACTATATACCGCTCTCTCTTTATTGACTATATCCCTCTCTCTGTATTGTCTATATCCCTCTCTCTGTATTGTTTATCTCCCACTCTCTGTATTGACTACATCCCTCTCTCTTTGTATTGTCTATATCCCTCTCTCTCTGTATTGTTTATATCCCGCTCTCTGTCTTGTTTATCTCACTCTCCCTATTTATTGACTATATCCCTCTCTCTCTTTATTGTCTATATCCCTCTCTCTCTGTATTGACGATATACTTCTCTCTGTATTGACTATATCCCTCTCTCTCTTTATTGACTATTTCCCTCTCTCTCTGTATTGACTATTTCCCTCTCTCTCTCTGTATTGTCTATATCCCCCTCTCTCTGTATTGAATATATCCCTCTCTCTCTTTATTGACTATATCCCTCTCTCTGTATTGTCTATATCCCTCTCTCTGTATTGTCTATATCCCTCTTTCTCTGTATTGTCTATATCCCTCTCTCTGTATTGTTAATTTCCCTCTCCCTCTTTATTGACTGTATCCCTCTTTCTCTGTATTGTCTATATCCCTATCTCTGTATTGTTTATCTCCCTCTCCCTCTTTATTGACTAGATCCTTCTCTGTATGTATTGTCTATATCCCTCTCTCTGTATTGTTTATCTCCCTCTCCCTCTTTGTATTGTGTATATATCTCTCTCTGTATTGTTTATATCCCTCTCTCTCTGTATTGTCTTTATCCCTCTCTCTGTATTGTTTATATCCCTCTCTCTCTTTATAGACTATATTCTTCTCTCTCTTTATTGACTATATCCGTCTCTCTCTCTCTGTATTGTCTATATCCCTCTCTCTCTGTATTGTCTATATCCCTCTCTCTCTGTATTGTCTATATCACTCTCTCTCTATATATATATTGTCTATATCCCTCTCTCTCTGTATTGACGATATCCTTCTCTCTGTATTGACTATATCCCTCTCTCTCTTTAGTGACTATTTCCCTCTCTCTCTGTATTGACTATTTCCCACTCTCTCTGTATTGCCTATATCCCCCTCTATCTGTATTGACTATATCCCTCTCTCTCTTTATTGACTATATCCCTCTCTCTGTATTGTCTATATCCCTCTCTCTGTATTGACTATATCCCTCTCTCTCTGTATTGTCTATATCCCTCTCTCTGTATTGTTTATCTCCCTCTCCCTCTTTATTGACTGTATCCCTCTCTCTCTGTATTGTCTATATCCCTATCTCTGTATTGTTTATCTCCCTCTCCGTCTTTATTGACTAGATCCTTCTCTGTCTGTATTGTCTATATCCCTCTCTCTGTATTGTTTATCTCCCTCTTCCTCTTTGTATTGTGTATGTCTCTCTCTCTGTATTGTTTATATCCCTCTGTCTCTGTATTGTCTTTATCCCTCTCTCTGTATTGTCTATATCCCTCTCTCTCTGTATTGTCTATATCCCTCTCTCTCTGTATTGTCTATATCACTCTCTCTATATATATATATTGTCTATATCCCTCTCTCTCTGTATTGACGATATCCTTCTCTCTGTATTGACTATATCCCTCTCTCTCTTTAGTGACTATTTCCCTCTCTCTCTGTATTGACTATTTCACACTCTCTCTGTATTGCCTATATCCCCCTCTATCTGTATTGACTATATCCCTCTCTCTCTATATTGTCTATATCTCTCAATCTATATTGTCTATATCCCTCTCTCTCAGTATTGTCTACATCCCTCTCTCTCTTTATTGTCTATATCCCCCTCTCTCTATGTTGTCTATATCCCTCTCTGTCTGAATTGTCTATATCCCTCTCTCTCTGTGTATTGACTATATCCCTCTCTCTCTGTATTGACTATATCCCTCTCTATCTGTATTGACTATTTCCCTCTCTCTCTCTGTATTGTCTATATCCCCCTCTCTCTGTATTGAATATATCCCTCTCTCTCTTTATTGACTATATCCCTCTCTCTGTATTGTCTATATCCCTCTCTCTGTATTGTCTATATCCCTCTCTCTCTGTATTGTCTATATCCCTCTCTCTGTATTGTTAATCTCCCTCTCCCTCTTTATTGACTGTATCCCTCTCTCTCTGTATTGTCTATATCCCTATCTCTGTATTGTTTATCTCCCTCTCCCTCCTTATTGACTAGATCCTTCTCTGTATGTATTGTCTATATCCCTCTCTCTGTATTGTTTATCTCCCTCTCCCTCTTTGTATTGTGTATATATCTCTCTCTGTATTGTTTATATCCCTCTCTCTCTGTATTGTCTTTATCCCTCTCTCTGTATTGTTTATATCCCTCTCTCTCTTTATAGACTATATTCTTCTCTCTCTTTATTGACTATATCCGTCTCTCTCTCTCTGTATTGTCTATATCCCTCTCTCTCTGTATTGTCTATATCCCTCTCCTTCTGTATTGTCTATATCACTCTCTCTCTATATATATATTGTCTATATCCCTCTCTCTCTGTATTGACGATATCCTTCTCTCTGTATTGACTATATCCCTCTTTCTCTTTAGTGACTATTTCCCTCTCTCTCTGTATTGACTATTTCCCACTCTCTCTGTATTGCCTATATCCCCCTCTATCTGTATTGACTATATCCCTCTCTCTCTTTATTGACTATATCCCTCTCTCTGTATTGTCTATATCCCTCTCTCTTTATTGACTATATCCCTCTCTCTCTGTATTGTCTATATCCCTCTCTCTGTATTGTTAATCTCCCTCTCCCTCTTTATTGACTGTATCCCTCTCTCTCTGTATTGTCTATATCCCTATCTCTGTATTGTTTATCTCCCTCTCCCTCTTTATTGACTAGATCCTTCTCTGTCTGTATTGTCTATATCCCTCTCTCTGTATTGTTTATCTCCCTCTTCCTCTTTGTATTGTGTATGTCTCTCTCTCTGTATTGTTTATATCCCTCTGTCTCTGTATTGTCTTTATCCCTCTCTCTGTATTGTCTATATCCCTCTCTCTCTCTCTCTGTATTGTCTATATCCCTCTCTCTCTGTATTGTCTATATCCCTCTCTCTATATATATATTGTCTATATCCCTCCCCCTCTTTATTGACTATATCCTTCTCTCTGTATTTTCTATATCCCTCTCACTCTGCATTGGCTATATCCCTCTCTCTCTGTATTGACTATATCCTTCTCTCTGTATTGACTATATCCCTCTCTCTCTTTATTGACTATTTCCCTGTCTCTCTGTATTGACTATTTCCCTCTCTCTCTGTATTGTCTATATCCCCCTCTCTCTGTATTGACTATATCCCGCTCTCTCTTTATTGACTATATCCCTCTCTCTGTATTGTCTATATCCCTCTCTCTGTATTGTTTATCTCCCACTCTCTGTATTGACTACATCCCTCTCTCTTTGTATTGTCTATATCCCTCTCTCTCTGTATTGTTTATATCCCGCTCTCTGTCTTGTTTATCTCACTCTCCCTATTTATTGACTATATCCCTCTCTCTCTTTATTGACTTTATCCCTCTCTCTCTGTATTGTTTGTATCCCTCTCTCTCTTTATTGACTATTTCCCTCTCTCTCTGTATTGACTATTTCCCCCTCTCTCTGTATTGACTATATCCCTCTCTCTCTTTATTGACGTTATCCCTCTCTCTCTATATTGACTATATCCCTCTCTCTCTGTATTGTCTATATCCCTCTCTCTGTATTGTCTATATCTCTCTCTGTATTGTCTATATCCCTCATTCTCTTTATTGTCTATATCCCAATCTCTTTATTGTCTATATCCCTCTCTCTCTCTGTATTGCCTATATTCCTCTCTCTCTGTATTGTCTATATCCCTCTCTCTCTGTATTGCCTATATGCCTCTCTCTCTGTATTGTCTATATCTCTCTCTCTCTGTATTGTCTATATCCCTCTCTCTCTCTGTATTGTCTATATCCCCCTCTCTCTGTATTGACTATATCCCGCTCTCTCTGTATTGACTATATCCCTCTCTCTCTGTATTGTCTATATCCTTCTCTCTCTGTATTGTCTATATCCCTCTCTCTGTATTGTCTATATCTCTCTCTGTATTGTCTATATCCCTCTTTCTCTTTATTGTCTATATCCCTCTCTCTTTATTGTCTATATCCCTCTCTCTCTCTGTATTGCCTATTTCCCTCTCTCTGTGTATTGTCTATATCACTCTCTCTCTGTATTGCCTATATGCCTCTCTCGCTGAATTGTCTATATCTCTCTCTCTCTCTGTATTGTCTATATCCCTCTCTCTCTCTGTGTTGTCTATATCCCCCTCTCTCTGTATTGACTATATCCCGCTCTCTCTGTATTGTCTATATCCCTCTCTCTCTGTATTGTCTATATCCCTCTGTCTCTTTATTGACTATATCCCTCTCTCTCTGTATTGTCTATATCCCCCTCTCTCTGTATTGTTTATATCCCGCTCTCTGTCGTGTTTATCTCACTCTCCCTATTTATTGACTATATCCCTCTCTCTCTTTATTGACTTTATCCCTCTCTCTCTGTATTGTCTGTATCCCTCTCTCTCTTTATTGACTATTTCCCTCTCTCTCTGTATTGACTATTTCCCCCTCTCTCTGTATTGACTATATCCCTCTCTCTCTTTATTGACGTTATCCCTCTCTCTCTATATTGACTATATCCCTCTCTCTCTGTATTGTCTATATCCCTCTCTCTGTATTGTCTATATCTCTCTCTGTATTGTCTATATCCCTCATTCTCTTTATTGTCTATATCCCAATCTCTTTATTGTCTATATCCCTCTCTCTCTCTGTATTGCCTATATTCCTCTCTCTCTGTATTGTCTATATCCCTCTCTCTCTGTATTGCCTATATGCCTCTCTCTCTGTATTGTCTATATCTCTCTCTCTCTGTATTGTCTATATCCCTCTCTCTCTCTGTATTGTCTATATCCCCCTCTCTCTGTATTGACTATATCCCGCTCTCTCTGTATTGACTATATCCCTCTCTCTCTGTATTGTCTATATCCTTCTCTCTCTGTATTGTCTATATCCCTCTCTCTGTATTGTCTATATCTCTCTCTGTATTGTCTATATCCCTCTTTCTCTTTATTGTCTATATCCCTCTCTCTTTATTGTCTATATCCCTCTCTCTCTCTGTATTGCCTATTTCCCTCTCTCTGTGTATTGTCTATATCACTCTCTCTCTGTATTGCCTATATGCCTCTCTCGCTGAATTGTCTATATCTCTCTCTCTCTCTGTATTGTCTATATCCCTCTCTCTCTCTGTGTTGTCTATATCCCCCTCTCTCTGTATTGACTATATCCCGCTCTCTCTGTATTGTCTATATCCCTCTCTCTCTGTATTGTCTATATCCCTCTGTCTCTTTATTGACTATATCCCTTTCTCTCTGTATTGTCTATATCCCTCTCTCTCTGTATTGTCTATATCCCTTTCTCTCTGTATTGTCTATATCCCGCTCTCTTTATTTTCTATATCCCTCTCTCTCTGTATTGACTGTATCCCTCTCTATCTGCATTGACTATATCCCTCTCTCTTTAATGACTATATCCCTCTCTCTCTGTATTGTCTAGATCCCTCTCTCTCTGAATTGTCTATATCTCTCTCTCTCTGTATTGTCTATATCCCTCTCTCTCTCCGTGTTGTCTATATCCCCCTCTCTCTGTATTGACTATATCCCGCTCTCTCTGTATTGTCTATATCCCTCTCTCTCTGTATTGTCTATATCCCTCTGTCTCTTTATTGACTATATCCCTCTCTCTCTGTATTGTCTATATCCCCCTCTCTCTTTATTGACTATATCCCTCTCTCTCTCTGTATTGTCTATATCCCTCTCTCTCTCTTTATTGTCTATATCCCTCTCTCTTTATTGACTATATCTGTCTCTCTCTGTATTGTCTATATCCCTTTCTCTCTGTATTGACGATATACTTCTCTCTGTATTGACTATATCCCTCTCTCTCTTTATTGACTATTTCCCTCTCTCTCTGTATTGACTATTTCCCTCTCTCTCTCTGTATTGTCTATATCCCCCTCTCTCTGTATTGAATATATCCCTCTCTCTCTTTATTGACTATATCCCTCTCTCTGTATTGTCTATATCCCTCTCTCTGTATTGACTATATCCCTCTCTCTCTGTATTGTCTATATCCCTCTCTCTGTATTGTTAATCTCCCTCTCCCTCTTTATTGACTGTATCCCTCTCTCTCTGTATTGTCTATATCCCTATCTCTGTATTGTTTATCTCCCTCTCCCTCTTTATTGACTAGATCCTTCTCTGTATGTATTGTCTATATCCCTCTCTCTGTATTGTTTATCTCCCTCTCCCTCTTTGTATTGTGTATATATCTCTCTCTGTATTGTTTATATCCCTCTCTCTCTGTATTGTCTTTATCCCTCTCTCTGTATTGTTTATATCCCTCTCTCTCTTTATAGACCATATTCTTCTCTCTCTTTATTGACTATATCCGTCTCTCTCTCTCTGTATTGTCTATATCCCTCTCTCTCTGTATTGTCTATATCCCTCTCTCTCTGTATTGTCTATATCACTCTCTCTCTATATATATATTGTCTATATCCCTCTCTCTCTGTATTGACGATATCCTTCTCTCTGTATTGACTATATACCTCTCTCTCTTTAGTGACTATATCCCTCTCTCTGTATTGTCTATATCCCTCTCTCTGTATTGTTTATCTCCCACTCTCTGTATTGACTACATCCCTCTCTCTTTGTATTGTCTATATCCCTCTCTCTCTGTATTGTTTATATCCCGCTCTCTGTATTGTTTATCTCACTCTCCCTATTTATTGACTATATCCCTCTCTCTCTGTATTGACTATTTCCCACTCTCTCTGTATTGCCTATATCCCCCTCTATCTGTATTGACTATATCCCTCTCTCTCTTTATTGACTATATCCCTCTCTCTGTATTGACTATATCCCTCTCTCTCTGTATTGTCTATATCCCTCTCTCTGTATTGTTAATCTCCCTCTCCCTCTTTATTGACTGTATCCCTCTCTCTCTGTATTGTCTATATCCCTATCTCTGTATTGTTTATCTCCCTCTCCCTCTTTATTGACTAGATCCTTCTCTGTCTGTATTGTCTATATCCCTCTCTCTGTATTGTTTATCTCCCTCTTCCTCTTTGTATTGTGTATGTCTCTCTCTCTGTATTGTTTATATCCCTCTGTCTCTGTATTGTCTTTATCCCTCTCTCTGTATTGTCTATATCCCTCTCTCTCTCTCTCTGTATTGTCTATATCCCTCTCTCTCTGTATTGTCTATATCCCTCTCTCTATATATATATATTGTCTATATCCCTCTCCCTCTTTATTGACTATATCCCTCTCTCTGTATTTTCTATATCCCTCTCACTCTGCATTGGCTATATCCCTCTCTCTCTGTATTGACTATATCCTTCTCTCTGTATTGACTATATCCCTCTCTCTCTTTATTGACTATTTCCCTGTCTCTCTGTATTGACTATTTCCCTCTCTCTCTGTATTGTCTATATCCCCCTCTCTCTGTATTGACTATATCCCTCTCTCTCTTTATTGACTATATCCCTCTCTCTGTATTGTCTATATCCCTCTCTCTGTATTGTTTATCTCCCACTCTCTGTATTGACTACATCCCTCTCTCTTTGTATTGTCTATATCCCTCTCTCTCTGTATTGTTTATATCCCGCTCTCTGTATTGTTTATCTCACTCTCCCTATTTATTGACTATATCCCTCTCTCTCTTTATTGACTTTATCCCTCTCTCTCTGTATTGTCTGTATCCCTCTCTCTCTTTATTGACTATTTCCCTCTCTCTCTGTATTGACTATTTCCCTCTCTCTCTGTATTGTCTATATCCCGCTCTCTGTATTGTTTATCTCACTCTCCCTATTTATTGACTATATCCCTCTCTCTCTTTATTGACGTTATCCCTCTCTCTCTATATTGACTATATCCCTCTCTCTCTGTATTGTCTATATCCCTCTCTCTGTATTGTCTATATCTCTCTCTGTATTGTCTATATCCCTCATTCCCTTTATTGTCTATATCCCTCTCTCTTTATTGTCTATATCCCTCTCTCTCTCTGTATTGCCTATATTCCTCTCTCTCTGTATTGTCTATATCCCTCTCTCTCTGTATTGCCTATATGCCTCTCTCTCTGTATTGTCTATATCTCTCTCTCTCTGTATTGTCTATATACCTCTCTCTCCCTGTATTGTCTATATCCTTCTCTCTCTGTATTGTCTATATCCCTCTCTCTGTATTGTCTATATCTCTCTCTGTATTGTCTATATCCCTCTTTCTCTTTATTGTCTATATCCCTCTCTCTTTATTGTCTATATCCCTCTCTCTCTCTGTATTGCCTATATTCCTCTCTCTCTGTATTGCCTATATTCCTCTCTCTCTGTATTGTCTATATCCCTCTCTCTCTGTATTGCCTATATGCCTCTCTCTCTGTATTGTCTATATCTCTCTCTCTCTGTATTGTCTATATCCCTCTCTCTCTCTTTATTGTCTATATCCCTCTCTCTTTATTGACTATATCCGTCTCTCTCTGTATTGTCTATACCCCTCTCTCTCTGTATTGTCTATATCCCTATGTCTCTTTATTGACTATATCCCTCTCTCTCTGTATTGTCTATATCCCTCTCTCTCTGTATTGTCTATATCCCTTTCTCTCTGTATTGTCTATATCCCGCTCTCTTTATTGTCTATATCCCTCTCTCTCTGTATTGACTGTATCCCTCTCTATCTGCATTGACTATATCCCTCTCTCTTTAATGACTATATCCCTCTCTCTCTGTATTGTCTAGATCCCTCTCTCTCTGAATTCTCTATATCTCTCTCTCTCTGTATTGTCTATATCCCTCTCTCTCTCTGTGTTGTCTATATCCCCCTCTCTCTGTATTGACTATATCCCGCTCTCTCTGTATTGTCTATATCCCTCTCTCTCTGTATTGTCTATATCCCTCTGTCTCTTTATTGACTATATCCCTCTCTCTCTGTATTGTCTATATCCCCCTCTCTCTTTATTGACTATATCCCTCTCTCTCTCTGTATTGTCTATATCCCTCTCTCTCTCTTTATTGTCTATATCCCTCTCTCTTTATTGACTATATCCGTCTCTCTCTGTATTGTCTATATCCCTTTCTCTCTGTAATGTCTATTTTCCTCTCTCTCTGTATTTTCTACATCCCTCTCTCTCTGTATTGTCTGTAACCCCCTCTCTCTCTTTATTGACTATATCCATCTCTCTGTATTGTCTGTATCCATCTTTCTCTGTATTGACTATATCCCGCTCTCTCTGTATTGACTACATTCCTCTCTCTCTGTATTGTCTATATCCCTCACCCTCTTTATTGACTATATCCCTCTCTCTCTGTATTGACTATATCCCTCTCTCTTTATTGTCTATATCCCTCTCTCTCTGTATTGACTGTATCCCTCTCTATCTGCATTGACTATATCCCTCTCTCTTTATTGACTATATCCCTCTCTCTGTATTGTCTAGATCCCTCTCTCTCTGTATTGTCTATATCCCTCTCTCTCTGTATTGACGATATACCTCTCTATCTTTTTTGACTATATCCCTTTCTCTCTGTATTGTCTATATCTCTCTCTCTGTATTGTTTATATCCTTCTCTCTTTTTTCACTATATCCCTCTCTCTCTGTATTTTCTATCTCTCTCTTTCTCGGTATTGTTTATATCCCTCTCTCTCTTTAATGACTATTTCCTTCTCTCTCTGTGTTGTCAATATCCTTCTCTCTCTGTATTGACTATATCCCTCTCTCTCTTTATTGACTATATCCCTCTCTCTCTTTATTGACTATATCCCTCTCTATATATTGTCTATATCCCTCTCTCTGGATTGTCTATATATATATCTCTCTCTGTATTATTTATATCCCTTTCTCTCTGTATTGTTTTTCCCCTTCTCTCTGTACTGTCTATACCCCTCTCTCTTTATTGACTATATCCCTCTCTCTCTCTGTATTGTCTATATCCCTCTCTCTCTCTTTATTGTCTATATCCCTCTCTCTTTATTGACTATATCCGTCTCTCTCTGTATTGTCTATATCCCTTTCTCTCTGTAATGTCTATTTTCCTCTCTCTCTGTATTTTCTATATCCCTCTCTCTCTGTATTGTCTGTAACCCCCTCTCTCTCTTTATTGACTATATCCATCTCTCTGTATTGTCTGTATCCATCTTTCTCTGTATTGACTATATCCCGCTCTCTCTGTATTGACTACATTCCTCTCTCTCTGTATTGTCTATATCCCTCACCCTCTTTATTGACTATATCCCTCTCTCTCTGTATTGACTATATCCCTCTCTCTTTATTGACTGTATCGCGCTCTCTCTGTATTGTCTATATCCCTCTCTCTCTGCATTGTCTATATCCCTCTATCTCTTTATTGTTTATATCCCTCTCTCTCTTTATTGACTATATCCCTCTCTCTCTGTATTGTTTATATCCTTCTCTCTTTTTTCACTATATCCCTCTCTCTCTGTATTTTCTATCTCTCTCTTTCTCGGTATTGTTTATATCCCTCTCTCTCTTTAATGACTATTTCCTTCTCTCTCTGTGTTGTCAATATCATTCTCTCTCTGTATTGACTATATCCCTCTCTCTCTTTATTGACTATATCCCTCTCTCTCTTTATTGACTATATCCCTCTCTATATATTGTCTATATCCCTCTCTCTGGATTGTCTATATATATATCTCTCTCTGTATTATTTATATCCCTTTCTCTCTGTATTGTTTTTCCCCTTCTCTCTGTACTGTCTATACCCCTCTCTCTTTATTGTCTATATCCCTCTCTCTCTCTTTATTGTCTATATCCCTCTCTCTTTATTGACTATATCCGTCTCTCTCTGTATTGTCTATATCCCTTTCTCTCTGTAATGTCTATTTTCCTCTCTCTCTGTATTTTCTATATCCCTCTCTCTCTGTATTGTCTGTAACCCCCTCTCTCTCTTTATTGACTATATCCATCTCTCTGTATTGTCTGTATCCATCTTTCTCTGTATTGACTATATCCCGCTCTCTCTGTATTGACTACATTCCTCTCTCTCTGTATTGTCTATATCCCTCACCCTCTTTATTGACTATATCCCTCTCTCTCTGTATTGACTATATCCCTCTCTCTTTATTGACTGTATCGCGCTCTCTCTGTATTGTCTATATCCCTCTCTCTCTGCATTGTCTATATCCCTCTATCTCTTTATTGTTTATATCCCTCTCTCTCTTTATTGACTATATCCCTCTCTCTCTGTATTCTCTATTTCCCTCTCTCTCTTTATTGTCTATGTTCCTCTCTCTTTATTGACTATATCCCCCTCTCTCTGTATTGTCTATAACACTCTCTCTCTGTAATGTCTATTTTCCTCTCTCTCTGTATTTTCTATATCCCTCTCTCTCTGTATTGTCTATATCCCCCTCTCTCGATTTATTGACTATATCCCTCTCTCTCTGTATTGACTATAAACCTCTCTCTTTATTGTCTATATCCCTCTCTCTCTGTATTGACTGTATCCCTCTCTATCTGCATTGACTATATCCCTCTCTCTTTATTGACTATATCCCTCTCTCTCTGTATTGTCTAGATCCCTCTCTCTCTGTATTGTCTATATCCCTCTCTCTCCGTATTGACGATATCCCTCTCTATCTTTATTGACTATATCACTTTCTCTCTGTATTGTATATATCTCTCTCTCTGTATTGCTTATATCCTTCTCTCTTTTTTCACTATATCCCTCTCTCTCTGTATTTTCTATCTCTCTCTTTCTCTGTATTGTTTATATCCCTCTCTCTCTTTAATGACTATTTCCTTCTCTCTCTGTGTTGTCAATATTGTTCTCTCTCTGTATTGACTATATCCCTCTCTCTCTTTATTGACTATATCCCTCTCTCTCTTTATTGACTATATCCCTCTCTCTATATTGTCTATATCCGTCTCTCTGGATTGTCTATATATATATATATCTCTCTCTGTATTATTTATATCCCTTTCTCTCTGTATTGTTTTTCCCCCTCTCTCTGTATTGTCTATATCCCTCTCTCTATATTGTCTATATCCGTCTCTCTGGATTGTCTATATATATATATCTCTCTCTCTGTATTATTTATATCCCTTTCTCTCTGTATTGTTTTTCCCCCTCTCTTTGTATTTTCTATATCCCTCTCTCTCTTTATTGTCTATATCCCTCTCTCTTTATTGTCTATTTTCCTCTCTCTCTGTATTTTCTATATCCCTCTCTCTCTGTATTGTCTATATCCCCCTCTCTCTCTTTATTGACTATATACCTCTCTCTCTGTATTGTCTGTATCGATCTTTCTCTGTATTGACTATATCCCGCTTTCTGTGTATTGACTATATTCCTCTCTCTCTGTATTGTCTATATCCCTCTCCCTCTTTATTGACTATATCCCCCTCTCTCTGTATTGACTATATCCCTATATCTTTATTGTCTATATCCCTCTCTCTCTGTATTGACTGTATCCCTCTCTATCTGTATTGACTATTTCCTTCTCTCTTTATTGACTATATCCCTCTCTCTCTGTATTTTCTATCTCTCTCTTTCTCTGTATTGTTTATATCTCTCTCTCTCTTTAATGACTATTTCCTTCTCTCTCTGTGTTGTCAATATCCTTCTCTCTCTATATTGTTTATATCCCTCTCTCTGGATTGTCTATATATATCTCTCTCTCTGTATTATTTATATCCCTTTCTCTCTTTATTGTCTATATCCCTCTCTCTTTATTGACTATATCCCTCTCTCTTTGTATTTTCTATATCCCTCTCTCTCTTTATTGTCTATATCCCTCTCTCTTTATTGTCTATTTTCCTCTCTCTCTGTATTTTCTATATCCCTCTCTCTGTGTATTGTCTGTATCGATCTTTCTCTGTATTGACTATATCCCGCTGTCTGTGTATTGACTATATTCCTCTCTCTCTGTATTGTCTATATCCCTCTACCTCTTTATTGACTATATCCCTCTCTCTCTGTATTGACTATATCCCTCTCTCTTTATTGTTTATATCCCTCTCTCTCTTTATTGTCTATATCCCTCTCTCTTTATTGTCTATTTTCCTCTCTCTCTGTATTTTCTATATCCCTCTCTGTCTGTATTGTCTATATCCCCCTCTCTCTCTTTATTGACTATATACCTCTCTCTCTGTATGGTCTGTATCAATCTTTCTCTGTATTGACTATATCCCACTTTCTGTGTAATGACTATATTCCTCTCTCTCTGTATTGTCTATATCCCTCTCCCTCTTTATTGACTATATCCCTCTCTCTCTGTATTGACTATATCCCTCTCTCTTTATTGTCTATATCCCTCTCTCTCTGTATTGACTGTATCCCTCTCTATCTGTATTGACTATTTCCTTCTCTCTTTATTGACTATATCCCTCTCTCTCTGTATTTTCTATCTCTCTCTTTCTCTGTATTGTTTATATCCCTCTCTCTCTTTAATGACTATATCCTTCTCTCTCTGTGTTGTCAATATCCTTCTCTCTCTGTATTGTTTATATCCCTCTCTCTGGATTGTCTATATATATCTCTCTCTCTGTATTATTTATATCCCTTTCTCTCTGTATTGTTTTTCCCCCTCTCTCTGTATTGTCTATATCCCTCTCCCTCTTTATTGACTATATCCCTCTCTCTCTGTATTGCCTATATCCCTCTCTCTATATATTGTCTATATCCCTCTCTCTCTTTATTGACTATATCCCTCTCTCTGTATTGTCTATATCCCTCTCTCTCTGTATTGTCTAAATCCCCCTCTCTCTCTGTATTGTCTATTTCCTCTCTCTTTATTGTCTATATCCCTTTCTCTCTGTATTGTCTATATCCCTCTCTCTCTGTATTGTCTATTTTCCTCTCTCTCTGTATTGTCCATATCCCTCTCTCTCTGTATTGTCTATTTTCCTCTCTCTCTGTATTGTCCATATCCCTCCCGCTCTTCTGTTTTGTCTTTCCAAACAGCCCCATATGGGTGGATAGAATTTTAAGTGGAGAAATTGATGATGTTGCCCTTCTGTACTTGAAGTGGTTTTGGTAGTGGTTGATTGCAGCATAGGGGGTTCAAGAGGAGGAATGTTGCATACGTGGGTGTGTGTTTGCCTGCGTGTGTGTGTGTGTGTGTACACTGCAGTGTACCATGAAGAGCAGCCATAGAGAAGGACACGCTTTTATCATCCATATAAAAGGCTGTCATTACATGAACTGGCTAAGCTTCATAAACACAGTGACTTCAGGTCAGAGGGGAATAGACTGTACAGCAGCTCCCTGACTCACACATCATTTTGTACACTTCTAGCTATACAAAATATGCACACACACACACCATTAGATTTACAACACTATGTTCACAAACTCGCACTCACACAAGTCGGTGCTTAGAAGGTAGCATGTATCAGACATTCAATGACGCAACAGTGCAGAACAGTTCATAAAACACACATTTACACAGACACATTTACACAGACACAGACACAGACACAGACACACACACACACACACACACACACACACACACACACACACACACACACACACACACACACACACACACACACACACACACACACAAATCTTAAGTCAAGTTTTCAGACCGAAAGAAACCACTTAACCCGTAACCCAAACTCCCAATAGCTTGTACAGCATATGAAACATATGAAACACGGGAGACACATTGTTGGACGTGTATCTCTTCCCCCAGCTCTCTGGTTCTCTATGTTTTTGGTTGGATAGGTTTCTCAATACAGAAAAATGTTTTTTTGCATTCTTCATTTGTCATTGTTGTTAAGTTTCTTTGGTTTTCTGATTGAGATTTCTAGATTTGATAGGGAAGCTGAGAGGTCAAATCAACGTTACAGTGGAGCATTTTGTCCAGGAAGTTATCAAAAGGGGATTGAATATGTTGTTGTCCAATTGTTTTTTTGGTAGGTTTCCACTTCTTTCCTTCTATCTATAGCATTTCTTAATATTATTCAGTTCCTTTGGCTTTGATGCCTCATGATTGACTATTGCTCTGTTCAGGTAGACTGATTTTACTGTGATCTGATAGGGCTGTCAGTGGGCTGACTGTGAACGCTCTGAGAGACTCTAGGTTGAGGTCAGTGATAAAGTAGTCTACAGAACTACTGAGAAGAGATGAGCTATAGGTGTACCTACCATATGAGTCCCCTCGAAGCCTACCATTGACTATGTACTTACCCATCGTGCGACAGAGCTGCAGGAGTTGATTGATTTCCCCCTCTAGAATGGAGAAGCTGTCAAATCAAATTACATTTGTTACACGCGCCGAATACAACAGGTGTAGTGAAAGGGATATAGACAGTGAAATGCTTACTTACAATGCAGCATAAGAAAAATACCTAAAGAAAAATAAGAAATAAAAGTAACAAATAATTAAAGAGCAGCAGTAAAATAACAATAGTGAGGCTATATACAGGGGGTACCAGTACAGGGTCAATGTGCAGGGGCACTGGTTAGTCGAGGTAATTGAAGTAATATGTACATGTGGGTAGAGTTATTAAAGTAATGTATGCATAGATAATAACAGAGTAGCAGCAGTGTAAAAGGGGGGGCAATGTAAATAGTCTGGGTAGCCATTTGATTAGATGTTCAATTTTTATGGCCTTCCTCTGATACCACCTGGTGTAGAGGTCCTGGATGGCAGGAAGAGGCCGAGCAGTTGCCATTCCAGGCGGTGATGCAACCGGTCAGGAGGGGGATGACCGTGGCAGCTTTCCAATTTTTAGGTGTCTCTAACATGGTCATGCATTTGGCAGGAGGTTAGGAAGTGCCGCTCAGTTTCCACCTCATTTTGTGAGCAGTGTGCACATTGCCTGTTTTCTCTTGGGAGCCAGATCTGCATACAGTCGTCTTTCTCAATAGCAAGGCTATGCTCACGGAGTCTGTACATAGTCAAAGCTTTCCTTAACCTCTCTAGCGTCCCATCTGGCAAATATCCAGTGAGATTGCAGAGCGCCAAATTCAAATACAGATGTACTCATTATAAAAATTCAGAAAATATACACCTATTTTACATAGGTTTAAAGATTAACTTCTTGTGAATCCAACCATGGTGTCAGATTTCAAAAATGCTTTATGGCAAAAGCAAACCTTACAATTATTTGAGAACATAGCCCAGCAGACAAATCATTACAAACAGTAACCAGCCAAGTAGAAGAGTTACACAAGTCAGAAATAGAGATAAAATCACTTACCTTTGATGATAGTCATATGTTTGCACTCAGAAGACATTCATTTATTCAATAAATGTTCATTTTGTTCGATAACATCTCTCTTTATATCCGAAAACCTCAGTTTTGTTCGTGCATTTTCTTCAGTAATCCACAGGCTCAAACGCAGTCAAAAAAAATCCAAATTGTATGCGTAAAGTACATAGAAACATGTCAAACAATGTTAATATTCAATCCTCAGGTTATTTTTAGCCTAAATAATCGATAATATTTCAACCGGACAATAACGTCGTCACTATAAAAGGTAAACAAGAAAGGCACTCTCGGGCGTGCGCATGAAAAAGCTCTGTGACATGGCAGGGTCCACTCATTCAGACTGCTCTTACTCCCTCATTTTTCAGAATACAAGCCTGAAACAATTTCTAAAGACTGTTGACATCTAGTGGAAGGCATATTAACTGCAATTTGAGTCCTAAGTCAATGGATAACTGTAATGGCATTGAATAGAAAACTACAACAAAAAAAAAGAATCCTACTTCTTGAATGGATTTTTCTCAGGTTTTCACCTGCCAAATCAGTTATGTTATTCTCACAGACATTATTTTAACCGTTTTGGAAACGTTAGAGTGTTTCTATCCAAATCTACCAATTATATGCATATCCTATCTTCTGGGCCTGAGTAGAAGGCAGTTTGATTTGGGCATGCTTTTCATCCAAATGCTGCCCCCTACCCTAGTTTGGGTAGGGTTTGGGTCAGTCAGAGTGGTCAGGTATTCTGCCACTGTGTACTCTCTGTTTAGGCCCAAATAGAATTCTAGTTTGCTGTTTTTTTATATTCTTTCCATTGTGTCAGGTTATCTTTTCTAATGATTTGGTTGGATCTAATTGTGTTGCTGTCCTATGGCTCTGTGGAGTCTGTTTGTGTTTGTGAACAGAGCCCCAGGACCAGCTTGCTTAGGGGACTCCTCTCCAGGTTAATTTCTCTGTAGGTGATGGATTTGTTATAGAAGGTTTGGGAATCGCTTCCTTTTAGGTGGTTGTCGAATTGAACAGCTCTTTTCTGGATTTTGATAATTAGCGAGTTTCGACCTAATTCTGCTCTGCATGCATTTTTTTGGTGTTCTTCATTGTACGCAGAGGATATTTTTGCTGAATTCTGCATGCAGAGTCTCAATTTGGTGTTTGTGCCATTTTGTGAATTCTTGGTTGGTGAGCTGACCCCAGATCTCACAACCATAAAGGGCAATGGGTTCTATAAAGGATTCAAGTATTTTTTAGCCAGATCCTAATTGTATGTTGATTTTGATGTTCGTTTTGATGGCATAGAAGGACCTTCTTGCCTTGTCTTTCATATCGTTCACAGCTTGGTGGAAGTTACCTGAGTTGCTGATATTTAGGACAAAGTATTTATAGTTGTTTGTGTGTGCTCTAGAGCAATGGTATCCTGGCAACTGGACCTTTTTTGGACACAATTATTTTTTGTCTTACTGAGATTTACTGCCAGGACCCAGGTCTGACAGAATCTGTGCAGAAGATCAAGGTGCTGCTGTTGGCCCTCCTTGGTTGGGGACAGAAGCACCAGATCATCAGCAAACAGTAGACGTTTAACTTCAGATTCTAGTAAGGTGAGGCCAGGTGCTGCAGACTGTTCTAGTGCCCTCGCCAATTCATTGATATATATGTTGAAGAGGGTGGGGCTTAAGCTGCATCCCTGTCTCACCCCCACGGCCCTGTGGAAATAAATGTTTTTTTTGCCAATTTTATCTGCACACTTGTTTGTGTACATAGATTGTATAATGTTGTATGTTTTCCCCATAACACAACTTTCCATGAATTTGTATAGCAGACCCCCATGCCAAATTGAGTCAAAAGCTTTTTTTAAATCAACAAAGCATCAGAAGACTGCCTTTGTTTTGGTTTGTTTGTTTGTCAATTTTGGTGTGCAGGTTGAATATGTGATCTGTCGTATTCGCTCTCTCTCATTCTCTCTCTCTCTCTATATCTTTCTCTCTCTATTTGTCTCTCTTTCTCTCTGTCTCTCTCTTTCTCTCTGCCTCGCTTTCTCTCTGTCTCTTTCTCTCTATTTGTCTCTCTGTCTCTCTCTCTCTATTTGTCTCTCTGTCTCTATCTCTCTCACTATTTATCTCTCTGTCTCTCTTTCTGTCTTTCTCTCTCTATTTGTCTGTCTCTCTCTCTCTGTCTCTCTGTCTCTCTGTCTCTATTTGTCTCTCTGTCTCTATTTGTCTCTCTGTCTCTCTGTCTCTATTTGTCTCTCTGTCTCTCTGTCTCTATTTGTCTCTCTGTCTCTCTGTCTCTATTTGTCTCTCGGTCTCTATTTGTCTCTCTGTCTCTATTTGTCTCTCTGTCTCTCTGTCTCTCTCTCTGTCTCTCTCTCTCTCTCTGTCTCTCTGTCTGTTTCTCTCTCTGTCTGTCTCTCTCTCTGTCTCTCTCTCTGTCTCTCTCTCTGTTTCTCTCTCTCTCTCTCTCTCCCATATTTATTGATATTTTATTAATTTCTAATTTATTGGTTTCTCTCCGGGCTACAATTATGAGGTAACATACTATGAGAGGAATTTTCTAATATTTTAATTGGTTGTGCATATTTAGGATTTACTTGTGATTATGGATGTGGATACTGATATACATACAGTACATGGTCTATGGGTAGGGAGTTTGGGGGGCATGGGAGTTGTGAGGAGAGGGGGGATGGGGATGTGGAGGTGGGGGGTCTTTGAATGAGGTAGGGTTTCAAGTTCTAGTCCTTGGGTCTACAGCTGTCTCTGAGAGGGAAGAAGGGAGGGTGGTTTGTGGTTTTGGGTGTGAGGGCTGTGAATGTGAAGGTCTCTGGAGTATGGGGACTGTGCAGAAGGAGGGGGGCGTGTGGTCGGGGTGATGACAGTCTGGCTGAGTGATGGTGTGTGTATTGGGGCGAAGGGGTGGAAGAGGGGTCACTTGAGAAGATTGTCTGTCCACCACGTTCTTTGTGTCTTCCGCTCATATCCAAAATGGATCGTTAATACTCATAAATTTGACTATTGAATATTAGAGTAACTCCATTCGACAACCATTCCCACAAGACCAGGCTGTTATTTCAATTGAAATCCAATGGAAGATTTACAGAACTTTGTATTAGTTGCTCAGAAGACTTAAAAAAATACTTATTTTGTGCAAATATTGCGTTGAACAGCTGTGAATGTGAACTTCGTCTAAACATTTTCTCTCCATTTCCATCGGTGGGAGTCGTGAGTACAGTAACAGCTACAGATGTAGACCTTCTATCAACAAAATTCTGCCCAAGCACCAGTTTAGGTCTCAAATGAGGAATTTGGGACACCCGGTTTCCATCTACACCGGTCTTCTGGGGCTTCATAAACCTCTTATCATCCATCTCATGAATTTATCCTTTTCTATCCTTTTTTTATTTATAATTTTCCACAGCTGTGAAAAAGACAGGCGTCTTTCAGCCAGATAAACATTCGTAAATTCACAGAAAGAAAAACAACATTCAACTATTTTTTTTTCTTCAGTGGGATTTGAAACAGCCTGAGGTTTTGGCCCTGATCTCCTTTCTCGGCAAGCAACGACAGGGGCCTCAGTTCAGGGCTCCTAGCTCAGCTCTGTAGATATTTATACCCCTATGCTGTGAGTCACGCCAGGGGAATCACATTAGTGATGGCTGTTGTTAGAGTCCCCACCAGCCGAGCCAGGCCTCTTCTCTAAACAGCCAGTCCCGACACACACACAAACACACAACATGCGCACCCACAACATACACACACGCACACACACAAGCAAAAGGGCCGTCTATCAGCACCGAGTGAGGCTCTCGGAGCGGTTGTGAAATACTCCACAGATGTCTCTCAATGAGAGTCGCTTTGCCTACCTCGGCCATTAATAGCGTGTCATTTCCTCCCAAAGCCAGAGAGTTCTGTGTAAGCACTTCGTGGAGACAGATTAGGTGTTGGAAATAGGTTGGAGCTAGGAGTGGAGGTGATGAGGAGAATTACACAATTATCGATGTAATCTGCCTCTGCCAGTTGGACACCGTTTGTGTGGCAGCTATGGTTCAACTTGTGCACCAAAGATCAAGCTTTTTAACTTTTGGTTTTGCTTGATGGGACATCTAATTCCATTTGTTGTTTGTTTGTTGTAGCTTTCCTGGTCTGCTTAAGACATGTTGGTATTAGCCTCACAGCAGTAACCCACAAATCAAATCACATTTTATTTGTCACATGCCCCGAATACAACAGGTGTAGGTAGACCTTACAGTGATGCTTACTTACAAGCCCTTATTAACCAACAATGCAGTTTTAAGAAAAATACCTAAAGAAAAATAAGAAATTAAAGAATCAAATAATTAAAGAGCAGCAGTAAAATAACAATAGCGAGGCTATATACAGGGGGTACCGGTACAGAGTCAATGTGTGGGGGCACCGGTTAGTCGAGGTAATTGAGGTAATATGTACATGTAGGTAAGAGTTATTAAAGTGACTTGTGCATAGATAATAACAGAGAGCAGCAGCAGTGTAAAAAGGGCGGCAGGGGCGGCAGGGCAGCCTAGTGGTTAGAGCGGTGGACTAGTAACCGGAAGGTTGAAAGTTCAAACCTCTAAGCTGACAAGGTACAAAACTGTCGTTCTGCCCCTGAACAGGCAGTTAACCCACTGTTCCTAGGCCTTCATTGAAAATAATAATTTGTTCTTAATAACTGACTTGCCTAGTTAAATAAAGGTAAAATAAAATGGGGGTCAATGTAAATAGTCTGGGTCGCCATTCGAGTAGATGTTCAGGAGTCTTATGGCTTGGGGGTAGAAGCGGGTAGAAGCTGTTTAGAAGCCTGGACCTGTTGGACTTGGTGCTCTGGCATCACTTGCCGTGCGGTAGCAGAGAGAACAGTCTATGACTAGGTTGGTGGACAGTTTATCATGAGATACTCTACCTCAGGTGAGCGAAACCTCTAGACTTCCTTAGATATCATGCACCAGCAGTTGTTTACAAAATATACAGAGACCACCACCCCTTGTCTGCTGTTCTATCCTGCCGATGTAGTGTATAACCCGCCAGCTGTATGTTATTCATGTCGTCATTCAGCCACAACTCTGTGAAACATAAGATATTTCAGTTTGTTATGTCCCCGTTGGTAGGGTTTGCGTGCTTTCAGCTCGTCCAATTTATTTTCCATCGATTGTACGTTGGCCACTAGATGACAAGGGCAGATTAGCCACTCGTCGGTGGATCCTCACAAGGCACCCCGATCTCTTTCCGTGACAATCTTTTCCGTCTCTTTCTCCTGCGAATGACGGGGACGAGGGCCTGTTCGGGTGTCTGGAATAAATCCCTCTCGCCCGACTCATTAAAGAGAAATTCTTCGTCCAGTTCAAGGCGAGTAATCGCTGTTCTGATTTCCAGAAACTATTTTCGGTCATAAGAGACAGTAGCAGCAGCATTATGTTCAAGATGAGACAAAAAAATGGGAAAAAACTAACTAAATAGCCAGTTGGTTAAGAACCCATAAAACGGCAGGCATCCTCCACGGCGCCATCTTTATTTCTCTCTGTTTTATGGTCTTGTGATTGGTTTTTCCTGTCTGTTGTAAATCAGTATCATCTCTCTCCTCCAGACCATCTAACAATTAACCCCAGGTCTAATACTATGCCCTGGTTATCTCCTTACACACACACACACACACACACACCCTGAGTTTCTCTGCAGCTGAGAGGATCAACCACAAGCCGTGCGGTGGCCCCAATGAGTTTGTTCTCACTCTGTTTAACGAGCCGCTGCTCCTTCATTATCCGCTTGGTTTGGTCTACTGCAAGACATGGAGACTAAATCCCAAATGGAACCCTATTCCTGGTCAAAAGTAGTGCACTATGTAAGGAATAGGGTGCCATTTTGGAGTTAGACTAGGACTGCATACCCACAGGCCCTCCTCACTCCCCCAGTCTATTTATCTTTCTGTGTTTACTTTACTACATACAGTGCATTTGGAAAGTATTCAGACCCCTTCCCTTTCTCCACATGTTGTTACGTTACAGCCTTATTCTAAAATGTGTTAAATGAAATGTTTTCCTCATCAATCTAAACACAATATCCCATAATGACAAAGCAAAAACAGGTGTTTAGAAATTGTAGCAAAAACAGAAATACCATATTTACATAAGTATTGAGACCCTTTTTAATGTGACTCGAAATTGAACTCTGGCGCATACTGTTTCCATTGATCATCCTTGAGATGTTTCTACAACTTGACTGGAGTCCACCTGTGGTGAATTTCATTGATTGGACATGATTTGGAAAGGCACACACCTGTAGATATAAGGTGCCACAGTCGATAGTGCATGTCAGAGCAAAAACCAAGCCATGAGGTCAAAGGAATTGTCCATAAAGCTCAGAGACAAGATTGTGTCGAGGCACAGATCTGGGGAAGGGTACCGGAAAATGTCTGCAGCATTTAAGATCCCCAAGAACACAGTGACCTCCATCATTCTTAAATGGGAGAAGTTTGGAACCACCAAGACTCGTCTTAGAGCTGGCCGGAGCAAACTGAGCAATCGGGGGAGAAGGGCCTTGGTCAGGGAGGTGACCAAGAACCAGATGGTCACTCTGACAGAGCTCCAGAGTTCCTCTGTAGAGATAGGAGAACCTTTCAGAAGGACAACCATCCCTGCAGCACTCCACCAATCAGGCCTATATGGTAGAGTGGCCAGAAGGAAGCCACTCCTCAGTAAAAGGCACATGGGGGCCCGTTTGGAGTTTGTCAAAATGCACCTGAAGACTCTCAGACCATGATAAACAAGATTCACTGGTCTGATGAAACCAAGATTGAACTCTTTGGCCTGAATGCCAAGTGTCACATCTGGAGGAAACCTGGCACCATCCCTACGGTGAAGCATGGTGGTGGCAGCATCATGCTGTGGGGATGTTTTTCAGCGGCAATTACTGGGAGACTAGTCAGGATCGAGGGAAAGATGAACGGAGCAAAGTACAGAGAGATCCTTGATGAAAACCTGCTCCAGAGTGCTCAGGACCTCAGACTGGGGCGAAGGTTCACCTTCCAACAGGACAACGACCCTAAGCACACAGCCAAGACAATGCAGGAGTGGCTTTGGAACAAGTCTCTATATGTTCTTGAGTGGCCCAGCCAGAGCCCGGACTTGAACCCGATCGAACATCTCTGAAGACCTGAAAATAGCTTTGCAGCGATGCTCCCCATCCAGCCTGACAGAGCTTGAGAGGATCTGCAGAGATTAAACTCCCTAAATACAGGTGTGCCGAGCTTGTAGCGTCATACCCAAGAAGACTCGAGGCTGTGATCACTGCCAAAGGTGCTTCAACAAAGTACTGAGTAAAAGGTCTGAATACCTATGTAAATGTGATACTAAATACATTTGCAAAAATGTCTAAAAACCTGTTTTTGCTTCGTCAATATGGGGTATTGTGTGTACTTTGATGAAGGGGAAAAACATTTAATCAATTTCAGAATTAGCTGGCCATCAGCTGGCCACTTACGCAATGTGTTCGTTTACGCTCATTCTTCAACATAAAGGTGTGAAACTACGCCTATAGGCTGTAGACACCTTAGGGAAGATGTAGAAAAAGGAATCTGGTTGATATCCCTTTCAATGGGCAATAGGGATGCATAGAAAGACAGGGGTTCCAAAATAAGGGTCACTTTCTGATTGGATTTTTCTCAAGATTTCGCCTGCAAAATCAGTTCTGTTATACTCACAGACAATATTTTTAACGTTTTGGAAACTTTAGTGTTTTCTCTCCTAAGCTGTCAATTATATGCATATTCTAGCATCTGGTCCTGAGAAATAGTCAGTTTACTTTGGGAACGTTATTTTTCCAAAAATAAAAATAGTGCCCCCTAGCTTCAAGAGGTTTTAACAAAATATAGAAAAAGTAAAGGGGTCTGAATTACTTTCCTGTGTTTCATTCCATTTCTGAGGTTCGTCTTTCTCCATCATGTTCTTTATTGCCACATCATTCGTTCTATATTTCTTCCATTGACTCTACTTAGAACATTGTTTAGTCTAAGCCCAGTCAAAGTGCTGCAGTATGTCTGGGCATGTTACAAGCTCTCTCTCTCTCTCTCGCAGTGCATGCTGGGAGGTTTTTGGAATGTGATTGTTTGGTGTGGAGGACTCTGTCCTAACTAACCTTCTTTATTCTGTCCTTGGTCTTTTCTTTCAATTTTATTTTCTATGGTGGAGGGTTAATGCACAATTTGTTTTAGCAATATCCACAGGTTTTTTCAAAGTTAGGGTGGAAGAGGACAGAGTTAGTTTCCTGGGGTCTGGAAGGTGTGGTGTGCTCAATGGCTTCTCAGCCTAGCGTCGAGGAGACGCTGTCGATACGGCATGGACTCAGGTGTGTTCCTGAGAATGGATTTAAAGTGGAGGAAGTTCTGCTTGCAGTCGGTCAACAGGTAGGAGCTGAATTTATACATTCCGCTTCTAGAATGAACAAAGCTGTGGTTGTGTTCATGAAAAGAGCAAATTTGGTTGGTAGGTTAATTGCTAGTGGAATATTTGTATGGGGTGTGTTGATGCCAATTTCGCCTCTTTCTACTCCTTCAACAAGGGTAATAGTTGAAATTTGCCTCCCTTTATTACAGATGATGAAATCGGGAAAGAGCTGAGTCTTTTTGGTAAATTTGCTAGCAGGTTTCGTCTACTCTCGGCAGGTTTTCTGGCAGATGCTGTTAAGCATGTTGTTTCGTTCCGGAGGCAAGTGTTTATGTTTCTGAGTAACAATGAGCAACAGCTAAATGTGCATTTTAAAGTGAGGCATGGGGAGGGGCTCAACACAGGGTTTGCCATCACAGATAGTCTACGGTGTTTTGAATGTGGGGATTTGTGGCATAAGAGTTTGGCTTGCCCACATAAAGGCCGTAGACAATGTGAGGGCACAAGTGCCAGTGGGGGAAATCGAGGTCAACGTGCAGGGGGCAATGAGATGCAGACAGCAGAAGCTGGGCCTAGTCATGCTATGGATGGCGGTGTAGCAGAGGCTGGGTCTAGTCATGCCAGAGATGGTGGTGTAGATGAGGCTGGACCTAGTCAGGCTAGAGATGGTGGGGTAGCTGAGGCTGGGTCTAGTCATACTATGGATGGCGGTGTAGCGGAGGCTGGGTCTAGTCATGCTATGGATGGTGGTGTAGAAGAGGCTGGGTCTAGTCAGGTTATGCTAGTGGATGAGGAGAGTATAGTGGGGAAGTGTAAGAGACTCGAGGGGGAGGAGGAGGGTGTCAAGCAGAAATGGAAAAAGGGGGAGAAGAAAGAAGGTGGGAGGGGAGAGGCTGGTGTGGTCAAAGGCTCCATGGAAACTTTGCCTGGTGCTGGGGGGAGGCCCTGACCAGAGAGGAAGGGCAGGTGGTCAGGATGGGAGATGGAGATGAGGAAAGTGAGTCTGAGGAAGAGGATGATGAGTTTTTTTTTTCAGACTCCTCTTCAATGGGTCCGGAGCTGACAGCCAGTCAGGCAGAGGGTTCAAAGTACACGTTGAGGGAACTGACAAGGTTCCTGAATGAGACCAAGGGGAAAAAAGTTAATCTTGAGGCTTTTTTTCTGATCCGAGAAAGTTTGTAAGATCAGTACAACACGCTATGAAAAATGAGGAGCATGGTGTCCTCTCACCCAGGAAACGGTTTAGGTTGAGGAAGTGGATCACAACAGTGCGTAAGGGTCTACCTTCAGACACCGTTTAGATGTGTAGTTTCTTTCTGGCACTGGGGCTTTTTGAGCTTTGCTATTGGTCTCTTTCTTTGCTGGCTTCTCTCCCACTTCTTATGGAGACTCTTTGGGTAGGATCACTCAATATAAATGACACCAGAGATGCGTGAAAGAGGAGTGTGTTGGGTGAATATGTGAAACAAAAAAAGTACAGGTGTTGTTTCTGCAGGATACCCATAGTAATGTGGTGAATGCAGTCGATTGGGGGCTCTGGTGGAAAGGGGCAAGTGTGTTGAGCCATGGGACAGATTTTAGTGCAGGGGTGGCAGTCCTTTTTGTACCGGGTCTGTCTGTAAAAATGTGCTCCTCAAAGGAGGTGTGTAGGGGTAGGCTGCTTGTTGTAAAAGCAGAAATTAAGAACATGGATTTTGTCTTTATAAATGTGTATGCTCCTAACACAGGGAGAGAGAGGGGGGTTCTGTTTGGGTGTCTTAGACAGGAACTCTCACAGGTAGCGCCTGAGGAGACGCTGGTGTTCGGAGGGGACTGGAACTGTACAATGGATTTTTACGAAAGCCATAAATGGGGAAGAGCCTCATTCAGTGTCAGTGGGAGTGTTAAGGGACATCATTAATCAGTTTGACCTAGTGGATGTTTGGAGAACTAAACATCCTAACACAAGACAGTATACATGGGTGAAGGTTCTTGGAGCTAGGGTGAGTGCAGCCCGACTTAATCGTTTTTACATGCCCAGGAATCAGAGCAATAGGCTGTTGGGCGCTACCATTCTCCCGGTGGGGTTTTCGGGTTTATCACATAACCATGGCTCAGCTGTCTATTTCACCAGGGCCCCGGCAGGCATCCTATTGGAAGTTTAATGTAAAGCTCTTACAAGATGCCACTTTTTGCTCAGGTTTACAGACCTTTTGGGAAAGGTGGGGGCAGCGAAGAGAGGAGTATGAGTCTCTGAGTCAGTGGTGGGATGTGGGGAAAGTCCAAATTCTGCATTTCTGTCAACAGTATACAGCTCTCTCATCCTCAGAGGCTAGGAGAGTATTAGGGGAACTAGAGTGTTGTATTAGTGAGATGGAGATAGAGATGGTGGGGCAAGGCAATGTAGGCCTTCAGGCTAATTTAGCTGAATTACATAGGGACCTGGGTAGTTTTTTCCAGGTAAAGTAAAGATAGTACTTGTAAGAGCTAGGCTCTCCATGCTGAAGGAGATGGATGCTCCCAGCTCCTTCTTCTTTGGTTTGGAAAGACAGAGTGGTGAAGCCAAGTGTATGCATTGTCTACGGCTGTCTGATGGGTGGGTGACCTCTGTGGTGGGAGAGATGCGGGAGCCAATTGTGGAGATTCATATTGAGTTGTATAGGGCAGAAATGTGTGATCCTATGTGTGCTCAGGTCTTGTTCGCAGGACTCCCTAAGCTCTCTCCGGCACAGAGGGATGAAATGGACATTCCCATGAGCTGGCAGAGGCCGTAACCCAGATGTCCCCCGGTCATACACCTGGGGTTGATGGACTCCCAGTGGAGTTTTATTAAAAAAATTCTGGGGAATAATTGGACTGGACTTGTTTTGCATGTTGCGTGAATGTGTCGGGGTAGTAGAGTTGCCGATGAGCTGCCATCGGGCGGTTCTGACTCTCCTGCCCAAAAAAGGGGACTTGTGTGAATGTAAGAACTGGAGGCCTGTGGCATTGCTCTGTGTGGACTACAAGATATTTGCCAAGGTCTTCTCCAACAGACTGAAGTCCCATCTGGACTCGATAGTACATAAGGACCAAACATATTGTGTCCCGGGATGCTCAATCACGGACAACTTGTTCTTAATCAGGAACTTGTTGGGCGTGTCGAGAGGTTCTAATGTGAACTTTGGACTGGTCTCTTTAGATCAAGAGAAGGCTTTTGATAGAGTGGACCATGAGTATCTGTTTAATGTGATGTTTGGGTTTGGGAAGAGGTTTTTGACCTGTGTAAAGCTGTTGTACGCTGGGGCGTCATGTATGGTTAAGGTAGGAGGGGGGCTCAATAGGCCAGTCTGGGTGAGACAGGGCATTAGACAAGGATGCCCTCTCTCTGGGCAGTTATATACACTAGCCATTGAGCTGTTTTTGGGACTGCTATGCAGCAGACTGCAGGGAGTGTGCTGGACAGGCATGGATGTGGTGACAGACATAGCAGTGTCAGCATATGCAAAGGATGTTTCCGTCAGGATATGCAGATCGTGACGGAAACGTAATTTGCATATGCTGAGACCGAGCTTCATCAACTAAGGTACACTGGGGCAAGATCAAAGCTCTGTTATGTTGGTTATGGGGGGATAGGGCCCCTCCTCTGCTTCCAGGGAGTTTGTAGTGGAGTTGTGAGGGGCTTAATGTTGGGGGTGTACCTGGGCTCGGAGAGGTGGGTCAGGAAGAACTGGGAGACAGTGGTGTCAAGACTGGCCAGGTAGAGGTGGCTCCTGTCCCAAGTGTCATATAGAGGGAGGGTGCTGATAATCAACAACCTGGTGGCATCTTCCCTGTGGCATAAACTGGCTGTCCTCAACCCCTGTGGCATAAACTGGCTGTCCTCTGCTCGCAGACCTGCAACGCAAGCTGGTGAACTTTTTTTGGTCGGGCCATCATTGGCTGAGGGCGGCAGTGTTGCACATGACCGTCCACGAAGGAGGATATGGCCTGGTGGAACTGGAAAGCAGGATGGCTGCTTTCTGGCTAAAGGCGGTGCAGAATCTAACTTTCATTAAATCACACATGTAAGATACTAAATTAAAGCTACACTCTTTGTGAATCCAGCCAACATGTCAGATTTTAAAAAGGCTTTTCAGTGAAAGCATAAGATGCTATTATCTGATGATAGCACAACAGTAAACAAAGAGAGTAGCATATTTCAACCTTGCAGGCGCTACAAAAAAACGCAGAAATAAAATATAAAACATTCCTTACCTTTGACCAGCTTCTTTTGTTGGCACTCCAATATGTCCCATAAACATCACAAATTGTCCTTTTGTTCGATTAATTCCGTCTATATATATCCAAAATTTCAATTTATTTGGCGCATTTGATCCAGAAAAAAACAGCTTCCAAATTGCGCAGTCACTACAAAATATTTTCAAAGTTACCTGTGAACTTTGCCAAAACATTTCAAACTACTTTTGTAATACAACTTTAGGTATTTTTAAACGTTAATAATCGTTGGCCCTACTTCTTCATTGCACAAAGGAATAACCTCAACCAAATTCCAAAGACTGGTGACATCCAGTGGAAGCGGTGTTGGGGGTGCAAACAAGTGCCTAAGAAATATTGTTTCCCAAGGAGATCTCACTGAACAGACAGAGACCTAAAAAAAAAATCTGAACGGTTAGTCCTCAGGGTTTTGCCTGCTACATAAGTTCTGTTATACTCACAGACATGATTCAAACAGTTGTAGAAACCTCAGAGTGTTTCCTATCCAAATCTACTAATAATATGCATATCTTATATTCTTGGCATGAGTAGCAGGAAGTTGAAACTGGGCACGCTATTTATCCAAAAGTGAAAATGCCTCCACCTATACCTTAAGAAGTTAACAGCTGGTCGGCACGGGTTGACCCGGGAATCGGTCAGGGGTGTCCTTTCTGTGTTATGAAATAAACTGTCATTCATGTGTTTTCTGTGTGCACCAGGTTAATGCCATTAATGTCTCTGTTGGAATGTTTGTGTGAGAGGTTGGGGTGTTTTTTACTGTTGGGATGTTAATAATGGAGTACAGGTATTTGAAGGAGGAGAAGGCCAAATGTGTTTTGTTGAATTTTCTGTTTGCACAGGCGAAGTTGTCTCTTTGGCTAACAAGGAGGAACAGGGTCAAAGGTGGAGAGATAATTTAATGGGATGGTCTCTGCGCGCCTTAGGGTAGAATTTCAGTTCTATAGATTGATAAAAAGTGTGGAGTGTGAAAGTGTGGTGGTGGGGGCTGTCTGTATAGCTGTGGAAGATGTTTTGGATATACGGTTGTAGAAGTGGTGTGTTTTTTTGGTTATAGTGATGTTGTTTTGTACTGTGTGGTAGAGGGAAAGGGGAGTATGGTTCATGTATGCAGTACAGGATATATTTTGGAGTTTTATTTTTAAGGGGTAGTGGTGAGTTTTTAAATTAAATGAGAATGTTTCAGTAAGAAAGACCAAAAGTCACAGTCTCTCTCTCTCTCTCTCTCTCTCTCTCTCTCTCCCTCTCCCTCTCCCTCTCCCTCTCCCTCTCTCCCTCTCCCTCTCTCTTTCCCTCCAACCACAGTGACATCACAGGCGTTAGCTGGTGCTGGGGAGATCATGAATATTCATATCTGAGATAATTCTGAACATCGTTCTAATCAAGAAAGTGTGTGGGATGAAAAAAGGTTTTGAGAATCACGGCCGCTCCCCTGACAGAAAAATAAATAAATAATCACTCTCTCTCTCACAATCAGCCAGTGAAATGTAAATACCGTAAAACTTCAATCAATAGCATGGGCGTTTATTTGCTTCAATCACTGAACACAACAGTTGCTTATTAGTGACGGGCTTCTGTTTGAACCAGGCGTCTATTTCCTTAATGCAGACAGCTTTTGCTCATTTGCATGCATAGTTAATTGTTTAATTCCAGCATTCACATCCAGCATTTTAATACATTTCTTAATTTTCTTCAATTTCTTCATAATGTTTTATCATTTACACACTGTGTCACATTTATTTTGTCTTCGTATGCCTCTATAGAAATTGTTTTTAATCCTTGAAAATCTTTTTTTTTTTTCATATTCGACTGTGCGTTTTCGGCCCGATTTCGAGTGTTCTGTACTCCCGAAGTCGTTGACTGTTTTTGTGCTTGCCAGTTAGCTAGGAGTTCTCAGTTGTTAGCAGCCAATGGCTATTCGTTTCTTACTGACAATAAAAATGGTTGATTGACATAATTTTTTTAGTAATTACTGAATTATTTAATGTAACAATTCAAACGTTAAACCTCACAAACAATTAATGGTAATTCATGGTAACCTCGTAAACTATTCATTTAGACCTCAGCATTTATTTGAAGCAGTAATTTATTTGAAACAGTCATTCATTTGCTGAAATGTGTGCCGTTGCCCGGCTATTAAAAGGGACAGGCAGCTAATTGAGACTCTCTGTTAATGATTATGAACACTTAGGACACTTGAAACTCCAAACACCCTATCTGATGAAGAGACTGATACACACAGAAAAACACAACTGTAAAAACCTGAAATATTGCCTGTAATTAAAGTCATGAAAATGATATGCTAATTTCTCAGAAGTACTGCGGCCTCCGCTTGCAACAGCAAGATCTTAAGGGGCCAGACGGTGTATAATAATCGCATGACCCTTGCAGAGATTAGTCGTTAGACCAGTGCGACTCTCGTGAGACGGGAGACAAGTCTCTTTCCTGTAATTGCATCAGTATTTCGTTAACAATAATGCAATTAAAAGTCCCAGTAAGACTGGGAACTACAAGGGAAATTCTAGACTTGTATTTTCCCACAAGAACCGGAGGTATGGCAACATCTATTGGATTTCACAATTATCTACACTCTACACTTTATCTGATCTGTGGAGGAAAGTTGTCTGAGTTGAGAAAGTTGAGAAACAGCCAACTGATGAGAGAACATTCAAGTCTCCGCTACTGAATGATCTCAACCGTTTGAGTGGACCATACAGGAAATGCATGGGAAATGTCAAATTTCTCGCGTACGTAAACGTGTTGATGTTGAAAACAAACTGACATGCGTCCAGCTTTTTGTTTTCTTATCAGTTCCATAGTCACTAAAGAAGTTATGTTGATACATCTTTGTGATTCTCACCACAGAATGTTTATTATTTTATAATGGTGTTGACTGTTGTTATTGAGAACGAGACAGAGCGTGAGATGAAGGACATGCTAGAGACAGCCCTAGAGGACAGGCACAGTCTCACGCTGTCTTCCAAAGGGGACAGACCAGACGCTTGACCTCGTTACTTGTGCTTATGTTATGCGTGAGCGTGAAGGACGGTTGGCGGGTGCGTGTTGCATAATGGAGGGAAGGAGACGTGGAGGAGACGCAGAGGAGATGGGTCCCACTCCTGTCCTCCACCCTGCCCACCCTTTCTGCCCTACATTTAAACCCTGCATCTTTTGTCCTGGTGGGACCGAGTGGATGGGCACCGCCGCGTCCCGTGTCTTAGCCACAATAACATCCACAAATTAAATTAAGACGTGGGAAAATAACCCACAGGGCTTGTTGTTGTATTGTGAGGGAAGACACAAGTTGGGTGAGTGGAGGAGCTTAGTTTTGTTATTGCCTTGTTCTTCTTCTTGTTTAGTCTTCAACAAAGATGCATTTAGTTTAACACTGTGGACGGTCCTCAGGGCTGAGTAACACAATGGCTGAGGAGGAGAGAGACAGAGAGAGAGAGGGCCCACATCCACACCCCCACCCCAACCAATCAATACCCCTCCCAAACCAACAATGCTCAAACCCCATATCGTCCCCCCTCAGATCAGACCTGTGCCCCCCACTCCCTCAAAGAGGGCCTCAACATGAAAGTCACACAAATGCCCAGGCCATGAGCAGGCAAACAGGCCCAAACCTCAGTCTTACACTTGCCCAAGCCAATGGCATGTAGCAGATGTTCAGTAGGCTCAATACACTGAAAACAATGTACTGAGCAAATGTCAAATTGGCTTTTTACCAAAGTAGCGTATGACAGACCACATATTCACTAGGAAACAACCAAATTGACAAACAAGCAAACTGAAACAAAGGCAAAGTCTTCTCGTGCTTTGAATTTAGTCTTGATTTGGCATGAGGGTCTGCTATACAAATTGATAGAAACTGGTGTTGGGGGAAAACATGCAACATTATAATATCCATGTACACAAACAACAAGTGTGCGGTTAAAATTAGCAAAAACACACACATTTCTTCCCACAGGACCGTTGGGTGAGACAGGGATGCAGCCTAAGCCCCACCCTCTTCAACATATATATCAACGAATTGGCGAGGGCACTAGAACAGTCTGCAGCCTCCCGGCATCACCCTACTAGAATCTGAAGTCAAATGTCTACTGTTTGCTGATGATCTGGTGCTTCTGTCCCCAACAAAGGAGGGTCTATAGCAGCACCTAGATATTCTGCACAGATTCTGTCAGACCTGGGCCCTGACAGTAAATCTCAGTAAGACCAAAATAATGGTGTTCCAAAAAAGGGTTAAGGTTAGTTGCCAGGACAACGAATACAAATTCCATCTAGACACCGTTGCCCTAGAGCACACAAAAAAACTATACATACCTCAGCCTAAACATCAGCGCCACAGTTAAATTCCACAAAGCTGTGAATGATCTGAGAGACAAGGCAAGAAGGGCCTTCTATGCCATCAAAACGAACATCAAATTTGACATACTAATTAGGATCTGGCTAAAAATACTTGAATCAGCCGTTAAATTCTATAACCACCTGAAAGGAAGCGATTTCCCAACCTTCCATATCAAAGCCATCACCTACAGAGAGATGAACCTGGAGAAGAGTCCCCTAAGCAAGCTGGTCCTGGGGCTCTGTTCACAAACACAAACAGACCCCACAAAGCCCCAGGACAGCAACGCAATTAGACACAACCAAATCACGAGAAAACAAAAATATAATTTAATGGAAAGAATTGACAAAAAAAAACAGAGCAAACTAGAATGCTATTTGTTGCCCAAAACAGAGAGTACATAGTGGCAGAATACCTGACCACTGTGACTGACCCAAACTTAAGGAAAGCTTTGACTATGTACAGACTCAGTGAGCATAGCCTTGCTATTGAGAAAGGCCGCCGTAGGCTACCCTGGCTCTCAAGAGAAGACAGGCTATGTGCACACTGCCCACAAAATGAGGTGGAAACAGCTGCACTTCCTAAACTCCTGCCAAATGTGTGACCATATTAGAGACACATATTTCCCTCAGATTACACACATCCACAAAGAATTAGAAAACAAACCCGATGTTGATAAACTCCCATATCTAGTGGGTAAAATATCACAGTGTGCAAAATGTGTGAGTTGTTGCCACAAGAAAAGGGCAAACTGTGAAGAACAAACACCATTGTAAATACAACCCATATTTATGTTCACTTATTTTCCCTTTTGTACCTGAACTAGTGCAGATCATTCCAACACTGCAATATACTTAATTTGACATTTGAAATGTCTTTATTCTTATGGAACTTTTGTGAGTGTAATGTTTACTGTACATGTTTTATTGTTTATTTCACTTTTGTTCATTATTTATTTCACTTGCTTTGGCAATGTAAACATGTAAACAATGTAAACAATGTAAACATGTAAACAATGTAAACATGTAAACAATGTAAATAAAGCCCTTTGAATTAAATTGAATAGAGAGAGAGAGAGAGGGGGGGGGGGGGGCAGTTAACCCACCGTTCTTAGGCCGTCAAGTATTTTTGTTCTTAACTGACTTGCCTAGTTAAATAAAGGTAAAATTAAAAACAATTAAAAAAGAGAGAGAATACCTCATCAGAGTAAGGACTAAGTCCTGTTGATACACACACACACACACACACACACACACACACACATACACACATACACATACACATACACACACACATACACATACACATACACACGTGGCCAAGATTGAGATTTGGCATAATCAGCATGGTGGCTTAATCCTTTACATGAGAAACAGCAGACATAGAGATGCTAAAGTCCAAGGGCACTGGGAGGATGGGAGGATGAGAGAAACATGGAGGAGGGATGCGAGAGAGGGCAAAGGGAAAGGGCGGGTTGAGGGAGGGAGGGATGAGAAAGACAGAGCGGCAAGCGGGCAAGGGGAATGGAGAGATAAGAAGGTGACAGAAGCATACCGGCGGGATGAAGAGATGAGTGGGAAGGAGATGATGGAGGGATGCTAGGATGTCCCTGTGTCAGAGGTTAGCCACGACAGAAGCAGGCCTTAGTGTTTGTGTCAGAGCTCAGCCCCTCAGTTCACCCCAGACCTCCATTACACCACATGGCCCAGACCTCCACACTAGCACTAAAGACCAGAGAGAGGAAAGGAGAAATGAATTCATAGATATAAAACGGCATGTGGGTTTTAGCTCTGGGAGCTCACAGTATTTCTCTCTCTCTTTCTCTCTCCCCTAGTTCGGTGTGTCACAAATGAACATACCCTGTGAGGTTATAGAACATCAATTCTACTTTCTGTAAAACAGCAATAATGCAACTAGTTTGTTTTCTAATTCTATGGTAAACCTGTGTACAACCTTGTGGTTAAACCTGTGTACAACATTGTGGTTAAACCTGTGTACAACATTGTGGTTAAACCTGTGTACAACATTGTGGTTAAACCTGTGTACAACATTGTGGTTAAACCTGTGTACAACCTTGTGGTTAAACCTGTGTACAACATTGTGGTTAAACCTGTGTACAACCTTGTGGTTAAACCTGTGTACAACATTGTGGTTAAACCTGTGTACAACATTGTGGTTAAACCTGTGTACAACATTGTGGTTAAACCTGTGTACAACATTGTGGTTAAACCTGTGTACAACATTGTGGTTAAACCTGTGTACAACCTTGTGGTTAAACCTGTGTACAAAATTGTGGTTAAACCTGTGTACAACATTGTGGTTAAACCTGTGTACAATATTGTGGTTAAACCTGTGTATAACATTGTGTTTAAACCTGTGTACAACATTGTGGTAAACCTGTGTACAGAATTGCGGTAAACCTGTGTACAGAATTGTGTTTAAACCTGTGTACAACATTGTGGTAAACCTGTGTACAGAATTGCGGTAAACCTGTGTACAGAATTGTGTTTAAACCTGTCTACAACCTTGTGGTTAAACCTGTGTACAACATTGTGGTTAAACCTGTGTACAACCTTGTGGTAAAAACTGTGTACAACACTGTGGTTAAACCTGTGTACAACATTGTGGTAAATCTGTGTACAACATTGTGGTAAACCTGTGTACAACATTGTGGTTAAACCTGTGTACAACATTGTGTCCTGTACTCTGTTAAGATAAAGTCCTCCTGGGTTCCCTATTTTACCCAGCACACTGCCATACTGCTACCAGAAGCTTTTAGATGCTGCCAACCAATTGGCTTTGTCTTAACCACATTATCCCACACAACAAATAATAAAGCTCTGCACACCACATTTGTCAACAATTAAACGGTGGATTGTGGTGTAGAAGGGCTCCAGCAAATGCCTGTTCACCGGCTTTGTCTCCCGTGCGGAGATTTGGCAGGGACAGACGCAGACAAACAGGCTTTTGTTCTAGCCCTGCTTTGGGGTGACGGGGACGGATAATGGAGGCACTGAAAGTGGCACACTTGGCGAGGGTGGGGGATGAGGGGATGAGGGTAGGGGTGGAAGGGGTAGTTGAGGTTCTGGGGCAAGCAGCAGTAGGCTAGAGATTGTGGATTATGGTAAAGGATAAGTAAGTGGTTTATACTTTCCCCTACTTTAGGTAAAAAAAATTATAGAATGCGATTTATCTACCAAAACAATGTTGATGTCATCAGTGCCACTCTTCTACATGCAGTTGAATGTAATTCCCAAGTATCCTCAGTATCCTTCATAAATACTGCACTGTATGTTTCTCATACTAGTGGACAATCTCCATCAGTTTCGATGTGCATGACAGAAAGAATAAGAAAGAGAGAAAAAAGAGAAAAAGAGTTGGAAAGAGAGAGAAGGAACTTAACCAGATGGAGAGTGTTTGTCCTAGTCACTCTGAATTATAAATGGTCTCTCACTTTCAGGGAAACACACAACATCTATAATACTCTCTACTGCCAGGCTACTCCAATGTCCCCGGCTGACCCTCTCTCCAAATCTCTCTGTCCTTTTTTATTTCTCTCTCTCACTCTCTCTCTGGGATTATGCCCCTCTCTCGCTCTTTTTCTCTCTCTTCTTCTGTCGCTCTCCCTTTTACACACACACACACACACACACACACACACACACACACACACACACACACACACACACACACACACACACACACACACACACACACACACACACACACACACACTTAAAGTCAGCTCTGCCCCCTCTCTCACTCCCTTTTGCCGCCCCTCTCTCTCTCTCACTTTCTCTCCCTCTCTGTGCTTCTCTTTATCTTATCCTTATCCTTTATCTTATCCTCTTGCCCTCTTTCCTGCTATCTCTGACCCTCTCACGTGCTTTGACTGTCCCTCCCTCCCTCTCTCTCTCTCTCTCTCTCTCTCTCTCTCTCTCTCTCTCTCTCTCTCTCTCTCTCTCTCTCTCTCTCTCTCTCTCTCTCTCTCTCTCTCTCTCTCTCTCTCTGTTTCCTTCATTATCCCATCCAAACTTCAGCGTTCAGAAAGGCTGTATGGATTCTGTGGAACGTAAAGGCTCTGAAAGATTTAACAGGCACATACAGAATGAAACCTTGTGAACAAAATATTCATGGTTTTTGCGTTCAATGCCACAATGCTACATGGTTCATTGCTACTGCCACTTAAATGAAAAAATGACAAATGACAAAGAAATATCCAGCCAATGGCTTATGGATATGACATATTGTGCAATGTATCACTCATGACAGCTCATAATAGTCTATAAATTCTTCATAAACCCTAAACACCGAGCAGAGATTTCAAGTCAATAGAGGTATACACAATTAATGTAAAGGAATGTTTTGACCATGAGAAATGACCAACCAGTTTCATGATAAAACGGCTAAAATCAAGATCTTTGTGGAATTCAGTGGTGTGTACTCATGGATTCCAGGCTTACCCCCCCCCCCAAAAAAAAACATAATTTATCTTTCCTCTCTCCGTGTTTCATAATCTTCCTTAAATTCACAAGAGGCTGAATGTATCTCACCGGAGGAAGCATCCAACCGAGCAAAACAGCACCCCTCTGTCTTTGTATGTGTAGGACATCTATCTGACGCCGTCTGGTCAAAAAGAGTATGACCTTACCCGCCCGTGGCATTGAATGCAATGGAAGTCAGTGAGCATTTGTCCTCCCTTAATAAAAAAAAGTGTCAGGGGAAGCCAATTTGGATTTGGCGTCACCCCTATCAAATCGCACTGAGAGCTTACGTCATTGACAGAAACAACTTGAATTGTTGCATCTCATTGTGTTGTTGTCGTCCGGTGGCTAGTTAGCTAGCTAAAATTAGCCCTTTCCTAGATTAGCCATGGATGGAGATAGGGACTTGGACTTGTGGTTTCACATTCATCGTACTGGCCAATGATTATAATGGCAATTTTGATCCAACCATTCATTCATGCATTGTTGTGCCCCTGGCCTGAGAGGATGGAAGTTCGAAATGTAGCTAGATGTAGAAGGCTAATGTTAACTATCCAACGTTGCCCATGAAAAGAAACGAGGCTAGCGAGCAAGCATTTTAGCCAGGTAGCCTAGGACAATAAAATATAAAAGTGTGTACTGTATGACATGCTGATAGGCCATTTCTTCAACATGAAAGAGAGGAGGATGGCATTTCTCTACAAGTGGGGTGAGTCAACATCTTTTTTTCTACTAGCACGAACACGCACGCACACAGAAATCCGAACCATTGACAGCCACATCATGTTTAGCTTACGTTGATTGGACTAAATTGTTTTGGTATCTTTTAGTTGTCACTGTATTAGACTAAGCGTAGGTGATTTGATGATGTTGAAATGGTGCTGGAATAGTGGAGGCAGCTCCTGTTTTCTTTGCGACTTGCAGTAACTCTCTGTGGTTCTAAACCAATGGTTGTTTAGTGGTCCGAAAATGTGGGAAACATTAACTTCCTTGACCATGGTGTAGGTCACGTAACTGTTTGTTACATGCAATATCCTTTGTGGACTTCACCGGACAGAGGTCGCTCTCTGGTTTTGTAATAAAACAAAGGTGTGGTTGAATTTGAGGCAGGTAGCCTAGTGGTTCGAGCATTGGGCCAGTAACTGAAAGGTTGCCGGATCAAATCCCTGAGCTGACAAGGTAAAAATCTGTCGTTCTGCCCCTGAACAAGGCAGTTAACCCACTGTTCCCTGATAGGCTGTCATTGTAAATAAAGACCCCTTCACCACCACATCCCTGACTGTACCCCTTCACCACCACATCCCTGACTGTACCCCTTCACCACCACACAAGGTCCATCTATAGTAGCCTCATTCTAACGTCAGGGTTTAGTGTAGATGCAAGTCAAGACCTGAAGCCCACCCGTATCCTCCCACCCCTTCTCCAATGTATTTGTCCAATGCATTTGACACTCCTGTCTGAGGATATACATTCAGAGAGTCGGATGACTGTACACTCTCCATTCTCTCTGAAGTACATTAACTTACAGCAGAACAGAGAGGACCCATAACAGTATTCTTTATTGGAAGGCTTTTTATTGAATTACGCTCTCCCAGGCTCGGTGCCATGCTTCTAACAGTGATGGAAACACATTAGGATATCACTTAACAGCAGGAAAAATATTTCCACAGCCTGAATTACGGCTGTGTGTATGTGTGTGTGTGTGTGTGTGTGTGTGTGTGTGTGTGTGTGTGTGTGTGTGTGTGTGTGTGTGTGTGTGTGTGTGTGTGTGTGTGTGTGTGCGTGTGTGTGTGTGTTTTATTGTATTTCCACAGCCTGAGTTAGAGATGGAAATGAGAAACAGATGAGGCCTTGTCATAAGTGAATATTTCTTCATGGACATCAGCTCGTTGGCAACAGATCGCCAGACACACGTGATTTGATTTTCCTCTCTCATGCTTCTATAGACATGATGAACGACACAGGACTCCCTGAAAACATCAGAATGGGTTACGGAGTGAACGGCTACGCTCCCGCTCCCTCTCTATCTCGTGTTTCTCTCTCAGGCTCTCCCTCTCTCTTTATCTCTCTTCTCCCCTCGTTTCTCTCTCTCTCTCTCTCTCTCTCTCTCTCTCTCTCTCTCTCTCTCTCTCTCTCTCTCTCTCTCTCTCTCTCTCTCTCTCATCTCTCCCTCTCATTCTAGCCTGCTTTCAATAGGAACCCTAATTCCCCCAGTAGCAGTGGGTGGGTCAAATCACAGGGGAAGCCAGATGATAGTTCATAGTACAAACTATGTGTTGTTTGCTCTATAACCTGTTAGTTCATATGCCTTGACACCGTGATATATATAGGCTTAAAGGCTGAGACAATGAGATGTGTTTTATTTAACTAGGCAAGCCAGTTGAGAACAAATCATGACCACCACGGGGGTACAGCCAGGGCTGTGGCGGTCATGACATTATGTCAGACGGTTATTGTCATGCAATTGAATATAAACCATCACAGTAAATCCATATATTTTTTCATTAGGCAGGTCTAAAGAAGCATTATGATATGAAGAAAATGTATTTCAGAAGAACAGAATATGAGTTGTCCTACTGTATGCTGTCTGGCTGTGCTCCATGCCATAGACTGTAGGCTTGTTCATTTAGCAGACAAGATATGCTTATAAATCCTGTGCCATTATTATATATTATATGATTTTATAGTAAGAAGAATATAATTGAACTTAGCTGAATAAAATAGAAAGGATATTTTTCCCATTCTGGGACAAATGCTCATATGAAGTGGAATGTTGAGCGTAAAAGTGATAATTTGAAACAGGTCCTATACACTAGATTTAGAGTTATTTGGCAACTTAAGTTGTGAACGATACAAACCTTAGAATGTCTTCGAAATCAGAACATGATGTGATGCAACCATTGAGACTATCCACTATTTGAGAAAGTCAACAAATAAAAGCTCACTCTCTGTTCCTTGCTTCAGGCTGCACACACGCATTCTGTCATCAAGTGATCACATTTTTCACCCATCAGATTATTCTCAGTTCAATCTTGTCTTTACTAATATCTAACATGAGTTTCCATTTAGAATGGCCCATTATTAAAATGGCAGGGGCAGGGGAAAAATACGTCAAGAAGTCATCCGTATGGACTGGAATAGCGAATAAAGGCTTCTCTACTGCTTCTCTAGGCTACTCCAGTTATTTCACTCCAAGCATCAACCACTATTTAAGGAGCATACAGCCTCTCCCTGCATGACAGGTGATATTCCGCCCCAAACTCTGAATGCCATGGGCTCTCCAATCCTGTTCCTGCAGCTACCCAGTGCTTCATTTGGGAAACCAAGTCAAATCTATTCAGGAACATCGCTATTAACATGTTTTCACGTTTAAAAATATTTCATTAAACTGTTGGCAGCCCCTCTCTCTGCGTGCTCCAGAAAGGAATGAAGGAGATAGAGGAGGAGATGGAAACGCACGGTTGGTGAGATTAGATATTCTGCAGCTGAAGGTAATGTGTGTCACGTTCTGACCTTAGTTCTGTTGTTATGTCTTTGTTTTAGTATGGTCAGGGCGTGAGTTGGGTGGGTTGTCTTTGTTCCTTTTTCGATGATTTGGGATTTCTGTGTTTGGCCTGGTATGGTTCTCAGTCAGAGGCAGCTGTCATTCGTTGTCCCTGATTGAGCCTGGTTTCACTTTTGAGTTGTGGGTGATTTTCTGTTTCACATTTCAGGAAATGTTTTGGTTTTCGTTTGTGTCATTCACTTTGTTATTTTGTATTCTTTAGTGTTCAGTTTTAATAAACTAAGATGGAGACTTACCACGCTGCACATTGGTCCGATCTCTCCTACTCCTCCTCAGAGGACGAAGAAGAAACCCGTTACAATGTGTCAGCCTATTAATGATGAAAATGTAAATAATGTCCTATTATTAGGCTATTCAAAATCCAATACAAATTCACTGTAATGTGGTCTAACTCTGTAAGCCGCTCTGCACAATCAATGAACCGACAGCATCACCTAGGACTATACATTCTCTCCCAGACTCATGGATGGAACATTTGGGAAGTAGCACAAGGTAACCAGTCCATTCAGTATGCATAATAAAACAGCTCACAAGCAAAGGCCATTACTAGGATTTGTTTCCTTTTGGAGCATAGACTAGACCAACTATGTACCAAAGACATCTTAAATCTGTTTTTTTAAGTGTTTTTCCACCCTGTGTAATATGCAGTAGGCTATGCACAGTACTGTATAATAGCGCAATCATTGTTTTAATACCGGGGGGGGGGATTTCGGAGCTTGGGCTCATAGGCCTATGCATCAGCTCTAATATGCATATGGGGGTTTTAATGAATCGTCACCTTAGAATGCCCTGTCCATTTCGTTGTGTTTGGCTTTGAAAAAACACCCATTAAAAAAAAAACATGTTTTCCACTCCGTTTCAACCTGTCGTTGAACTTCTTTCTTCAAATTGATCAATCACAGTGAGGTGAGTTTTAAAAGCATGATACTGTTTTGATGCGAAAGTCTTTGATGTGATTTTCGATATCATTGGGATTGTTGTCAGAGGGGTTAGAGGGACAACAGAGGCCTGAGTACCACGACATTAGCGACCTGATGGCCATTAGGGATCTAATGTCCAGAGTGCATGAGAGGAGATTTCCATGACTCTACATTGACGTGGAATTTGACTGTGGTCGTGACTCATGACTGCTGGTGTGGCGGTAATATGGTCACCGCAACAGCCCTAGGTGCAGGCTGGAGTCCAGGCCTGGTGTAGCAGTGAAGGGGTGCTGGCTGTGAGCCGTGGGGGAGGATGTCTGATGCTGTCTGTGTCTGAGGGAGAGAGCACGCTCAGCGACTTGACACCTCGCAAGACCAACGCTTTCATCTAAATGTCACAGGGACCGTCCACCTCAGGGGTGTTGAGAAGAACAAACAGATCTTTCCTACTAAGAGAAGGAGGGGGAGGGAGCGAGGGAGAGAGTAAGGAGGGGAGAGGGAAAGGGGGCACAGAGAGGGACAGAGCATCACCCCAGAAAACGTGTTGGTACACTGTAAACAATGCTTAGAGACAGGACAGGTCAGTGTCCCTCCTCGTCTATCTGAAAAACATAGAAACTCAGTTTATTAGGTACACCCACTTAGTACCGGACCCCCCTTCGCCTCTAGAACAGCCTGAATTCTTTGTGGGGCATGGATTCTACAAGGTGTGCCGTTCAAATGTTGGTATCTAAACATTTCCCACACAATTACACCACCGCCACCAGCCTGTACTGTTGACACCAGGAAGGATGAGGCCTTGGACTTACGCCAAATCCTGACTCTGCCATCAGCATGGTGCAACAGGAACTGGGATTTGTTGGACCAGGCAATGTTTTTCCGCTTCTCAATTGTCCAGTGTCGGCGTGCCCACTGGAGCCACTTCTTTTTGTTTTTAGCTGATAGGAGTGGCACCCGGTGTGATAGCAATAGCCCATCCGTGACAAATACCAATGTGTTGTGCATTCCAAATTGCCGTTCTGCACCCCACTGTTATACTACGTCGTTATTTGCCTGTTGGTGGCCGGCCTGTTAGCTTGCACGACTCCTGCCATTCGCCTTCGACCTCTCATCAACAAGCTGTTTTCACCCACAGGACTGCTAACTGACTGGATGTTTTTTGTTTTTCGCACCATTCTTGGTAAACTCCAGACACTGTCATTCGTGGAAAAAAACAGGATGCCGGTAGTTTCTGAGATACTGGAACCGGCACTCCTGGAACCGACGATCATACCACGTTCAAAGTCGATTAGGTCATTCGTTTTGCCCATTCTAACATTCAATCGAACAGTAACTAAATGCCTCGATTCCTGTCTGCCTGCATTGCATAGCAAGCCACTACCACGCTGCTCTCTGTCTGTAGGAGGGATCCATTTTCGTGAACAGGGTTGTGTACCTAATAAACTGGCCACTGAATGTTTATCTCCCGGGCTTCGTGAGGCCTAAGACATGTCGTAGCGGGAGCAGCATCGTCTCCCAGTTTTTTGGGGTGTTTTCGTGAGCTAGTTCCAGAGGTTTGAAGTGGATGTACTGTTGACAGTCTTTTCTTTTTTTAGCTGTGTACCTGCAAGCTGTTTTCAATGAGTGGTGGAGAGTGAGAGAACTAGCGTTAGTGACTGTGTTTATTTGTGGCATGGACTCATTAGCATGTGTAGTTCATAAAGAAGTAGAATAGTTGTCCCTGCCATGACCCCCCCCCCCCCCCCCCCCCCCCTCGCTCATTAGCAGTCTCGCATGTGCCACTTGGTAATCAGAACCCTGTGTGTTTACATTGATGTGAACACACAGAGTGTGACAAATATATGCAGAGGCATGCTGTGCATCTCCACTCCACAAAGCAGAGAGGGGCAATACAAGCATGTAACCTTATTTAAGACCGTTAAAGTTCTTTCAGTTCTGTCATTTTGCCACAACGCATTGCCCTGTAATTGGTGGGTGATGCAACAGAATAAAACAAGGAGAATTGGAATAACTTCAACAGCTATTGAACTCTACTATCTTCCAGGAGAGGCCTATTAGAATTGAGCAAGTCTGGCAGGGAAATGAAGGGGGCAAACACACACGTATGTACACACACACACACATTCACTGTGAGATTTGGTTTAATTAACTTGAAAGGAAATTAACTGTGAGGGCTAACTGTGAGGATTGTGTGTGTGTGTGTGTGTGTGTGTTTCGATGTGTGTCAGTGTGTGTGTGTGTGTGTGTGTGTGTGTTGTGCACCCATGAATGTGTGTGTCTTGTTCCTGTGTATGTGTGTGCTTGCTTGTGTGTGTCTAAGCTGTTATTAGAGAGAAAGAGAGAGAAAGAGAGAGACAGAGAGAGAGCGAGAGGGGAAACAGAGGGAGAGTAGAGGAGCGGTAATTCCTCCGGTCATGAATAATGCATGAAGCCGTGTCTGGAAGCGATTGAAATGCGGCGTGTGTACATGTCTAGGCGGAAAGGAAGTCACCCACCCCAACCTGCGCCCTTCCTCCCTCCCTGGCTTCTTCAGCTTCTTCTTTTAAAAGCACAACAATGCCATTTGACAACTCCACGGCCCTCACTATCTCCCTCCATTAAAGGACCTAAAGAATGATGCCTTTCCAGCAGGCCTTCACAAGGCCCTGCATCAGGGCACCGATAGTCTTTATCTCACAGGAGAGACCGCACAGCATTGTCGGAAAGGATGTCTCATTGGATATGAATGTTTTGCATGTTAACTCAATGAAGGGAATGAATGTTTGAGCGTGAAGATCACAGGAGAGTGGTGGTGTGTGTGTGGTGTGTGTGTGTGTCGATAACGGGCCTCATTGTGTGTGTGTGTGTTATTGTCGATAACGGACCTCCTTGTGTGTGTGTGTGTGTGTGTGTCATTGTCGATAACGGACCTCATTGTGTGTGTGTGTGTGTGTGTGTGTGTGTCGTTGTCGATAACGTGCCTCATTTTGTGTGTGTGTGGTGTGTGTGTGTGTGGAGTGTGTCGATAACGGGCCTCAATGTGTGTGTGGTGTGTGTGTGTGTGTGGTGTGTGTGTCATTGTCAATAACGGTGTGTGTGTTTATTTATTTATTTTTATTTTACCTTTATTTAACCAGGCAAGTCAGTTAAGAACAAATTCTTATTTTCAATGACGGCCTGGGAACAGTGGGTTAACTGCCTGTTCAGGGGCAGAACGACAGATTTGTACCTTGTCAGCTCGGGGGTTTGAACTCGCAACCTTCCGGTTACTAGTCCAACACTCTAACCACTAGGCTACCCTGCCGCCCCAGGGTGTGTGGTGTGTGTGGTGTGTGTGTGTGTGTGGTGTGTGTGTGTGGTGTGTGTGTTTGTGGTGTGTGTGCGCTTTAGAGAGAGGAAGATTTTTTCACTATGCAACTGCTTTACCTATTCATTGAATGGTTACTTAATCAGAGTTGAATTGAAAACCAATAATACATATCAGTAACAAGTGGACAAGAGACGAAAGAAGCAAAAAAGGAAAAGGAAACAAATAATTCCAATCTGTTATAACCTATACAGCTCTCTTCCCAACACCCTGTTCTAACCTATACAGCTCTCTTCCTAACACCCTGTTCTAACCTATACAGCTCTCTTCCTAACACCCTGTTCTAACCTATACAGCTCTCTTCCTAACACCCTGTTCTAACCTATACAGCTCTCTCTTCCTAACACCCTGTTCTAACCTATACAGCTCTCTCTTCCTAACACCCTGTTCTAACCTATTCAGCTATCTCTTCCTAACACCCTATTCTAACCTATACAGCTCTCTTCCTAACACTCTGACCTAACCAACACAGCTCTCTTCCCAACACTCTGTTCTAAATTATACAGCTCTCTTCCTAACACCCTGTTCTAACCTATTCAGCTCTCTTTCTAACACTCTGTTCTAACCTATACAGCTCTCTTCCTTACACCCTGTTCTAACCTATAGAGCTCTCTTCCTAACACTCTGTTCACTTCTCTGTTCTAACCTATACTGCTCTCTTCCTAACACTCTATTCTAACCTATACTGCTCTCTTCCTAACACTCTATTCTAACCTATACAGCTCTCTTTCTAACACTCTGTTCTAACCTATACTGCTCTCTTCCTAACACTCTATTCTAACCTATACAGCTCTCTTTCTAACACTCTGTTCTAACCTATACTGCTCTCTTCCTAACACTCTATTCTAACCTATACAGCTCTCTTCCCAACACTCTGTTCACTTCTCTGTTCTAACCTATACTGCTCTCTTTCTAACACTATGTTCTAACCTATACAGCTTTCTTTCTAACACTCTGTTCTAACCTATACAGCTATCTCTTCCTAACACTCTGTTCTAACCTATACAGATCTCTTCCCAACACTCTGTTCTAACCGATACGGCTCTCTTCCTAACACTATATTCTAACCTATACAGCTCTCTTCCCAACACTCTGTTCACTTCTCTGTTCAAACCTATACTGCTCTCTTCCTAACACTCTATTCTAACCTATACAGCTCTCTTCCAACACCCTGACCTAACCTATACACTTCTCTTCCTAACACTCTGTTTTAACCTATACAGTTCTCTTCCTAACATGCTATTCTAACCTACACAGCTCTCTTCCTAACAATCTGTTATGACCTATAGAGCTATCTCTTCCTAACACTCTGTTCTAACCTACACAGCTCTCTTCCTAACACGCTATTCTAACCTAGACAGCTCTCTTCCTAACACTCTGGAATAACTTATAGAGCTTTGTTCCTAACACTCTGTTCTAACCTATACAGCTCTCTTCCTAACACACTATTCTAACCTACACAGCTCTCTTCCTAACACTCTGTTATAACCTATACACTTCTCTTCCCAACACTCTGTTCTAACCTACACAGCTCTCCTCCTAACACACTGTTATAACCTATACACTTCTCTTCCCAACACCCTGTTCTAACTTATACAGCTCTCTTCCTAACACTCTGTTATAACCTATACAGCTCTCTTTCTAACACTCTGTTCTAACCTATACAGCTCTCTTCCTAACACTCTGTTCTAACTTATACAGCTCTCTTCCTAACACTCTGTTCTAACATATACAGCTCTCTTCCTAACACTCTGTTCTAACTTATACAGCTCTCTTCCAAACACTCTGTTCTAACCTATACAGCTCCCTTTCTAACACTCTGTTCTAACCTATCCAGCTCTCTTTCTAACACTCTTTTCTGACCTTTACAGCTATCTTCCCAACACTCTATTCTAACCTATACTCTTATCTTGCTAACACTCTGTCCCAACCTATACAGCTCTCTTCCCAACACTCTGTCACACTTGTTACAGCCTGGTTTCCATCTCTGTGTTTTTTGCAGACACACTTATCTAACAGGCTGATGCTATACATGTAGATCTACCATCTTCTTTTCAAGCACCATAGCAGCTTTACAGTGGTACAGCAGGGGAAAAGAGAAAACATAAAGTCATTTTCAATTAACCTACTTTGATCAGCTTCTGAAGTTTGGATATGAAACATTCCACTTGCTAACACTGCATATCTTTCCCAATTTGCAGTCCCGTTATCTGATCGCACACCTACTCATTCCTAGTGGGATTATATCCTACCCACTGGATGTGACATTTTAGTCATTTAGCAGATGCTCTTACCAAAAGCCATTTACAGGAGCAACCTACCTTAAGAGCCTTGCTCAATGGCACATTGGCAGATTTGTCCCCTTGTTGGTTATGGGATTGGAACCAGAAACCTTTATGCTACTGACACAACGCTCTTAACCGCTAGGCTACCTGCTGCCCCGGATTAAGAGCAGAACCAAGCACAGGTTCTCAATAAATTAGATGAACAAGGAATCATCACCGAGGAACTAAAGGAACTCTGAGGTGTTGAACCGTGTCCCAGAAAACTTCTGGTCCAATTGTTTTTTGACCTCTAGAAACGGATTTGATTGTCTTCTTAGGGGGAAGCTTTTTAAGTTCATCACATCTTATTTGAAAGATTCTCTTTGAAACTGTGATTCTTGGAGACAGTCTACGGTGACCGGTTGTTATTGATCAAAGAAACTGGCTCGTTTTCCCCACTGTTTGTGTTCACTCATTCATGCTGAATCTTTACATTATCAGCAGATATCATCAAGGTCTATGACTAATCGAGGCAAATATGTGAGCATAGATATCTGTCAGTTAGATGTGCGACAACTCAATCTACTATAAGAACCTCTGTACTTACTGCAAGTGGGATCAATGCTAACTGTATCGACGCTACAAACAGGAGGATGAGGAAAGAGGAGAGGAGCTTCATTACTATGGTATTTACTGACGGTCGGACTGTAGACTATGACATAGATAATGTTCTTAATCCGATTAAAGACCATTAGACCGACTGCGAGGTAGGGGTAACGAATTAGAGTCAATAAAGCAACTTTTAAACAGTCCCAGGCAGGTGTAATGCTAGGTAACAGGCTAAGCAGAACTCATTGAGTGCTCCGGTTCTATTCTAATGACGAGACCAAGGGTTGCTTTCCTCACGGGTCGATATAGGCTGGACGCTGTGGATAAGTGTAGTTGGGAGAAGTTTGGAATGTCCAAATGAGCTTTATTGAACTTTTCCCGCTGGCTCTGATGTGATGCCGGGCTTATTGTCATTTGATTTCATACGTTTCCCTCAATCTGAATTTCAGCGTTACAAACCAGTGAGATCAGAATGCATGTAAGCGTTCAGAGTTAGTTGACTTTGAAGCGCTGTGTTACGTTTGGAGCTGTGAGAAGTAGAAAACTGGCCTGAAATCTAGCTCAGTAGGACAAAAAATGGATGATGCAACTGATAATAAGGGCATATGGTGAGTGGCCTGTTTCTGTGAAACAATAACTATCGTCCTAATTGACAGTTAGTTGTGCTTCAGACTACCAGCAGGCATTTTTCGTAGCCTGCCTGCCTGCCTCTCTCTCTCTCTCTCTCTCTCTCTCTCTCTCTCTCTCTCTCTCTCTCTCTCTCTCTCTCTCTCTCTCTCTCTCTCTCTCTCTCTCTCTCTCTCTCTCTCTCTCCCTCTCTCTCTCATTCTCTCGTTTTCTCAATGTCAGGCAATTATGCAGGCTGAGCCCTCCTTAGATCAGCCAGAGAACACTTGTTTCTGTTGGTTTGAAAGACAGAGCCACAAAAGACTCTCTTTCAAAGAGGTTTCTCAAAGAGAATCACAGTCTCTAATTGGACGTCTCAGTTGGGTCTCCATGAAAACCGGCCTATTCTGAGGGACTGGAACCAATAAGCAACACATCATGTCAGGAAAGATAAACAAATGTTTGCCTTGAGTAAATATTTCATACATGGCTTTCCTCTCTCTTTCTCTTGCCTCGCTGCGTGACGAAGATAGTTGAAAGACGTTGGGTGCCGATCTTCTCTCCTGCTCCTGTGTTTTGTTGAACATTAATAGGGTGAGCGCCAAGGAAACCTCTTTCATCTTCAGAGCTCCTATACACAGTCTGTCCCTCTCCTTCACCATCCTCGACTCTTCTCATTTTCTCCCTCATCCTTCTCACCTCTCGGCTCCCCTCCCTTCTCATCTTCGACCCCTCTTCCTCCTCCGCACTTCATCTCCTCTCTGCTACTCTCGTCTCTTCCCTCCTGTACTCTGCTCACCCTCGTCTTTGTTCTCTCCCTGTTCTCTCTCTCTTCTCCTCCTCTCCGGTGCTGACTGATTGTGCCATCACCCTGTGATCCCCCCAGTATATCATCTCAGATCTAGGTTACTCAAATTAGATTTAAATCTCATTTTTCCGCAGATTTTTCTGTTCAGGCACATTTGTCATCTTTCCTAACGGCGTCCTCGGGGACACAAGCCTCCGCCGAACAAAAATTTCTTGATAGTGTTTTGATAGGATTGCAAATGACGATTTCTCTGAGGCCTCAATTGCTAATATATACATATTTAATGTGTGTGTGTATATATATATATATATATATATATATATATATATATCTTCTGTTTGGGGAGGCATAGAAGAGAGAAAAAGAGAGAGTAGGAGGAAAAGAACAGAAGAAAATCCAGGGATTTAAGATTGGTGACAGTAAGCTGTTTGCCCCCTAGTATGTATAAGCGGAGTCAGTTTCACAGAACTTTGCATCACGTGGATAGGCTAATCACACTGGCAGAGAATTAGTTCCCTGTCAGCAGGTAATGATTCAATATGTGTGAGATTGTACACTGAGTGTACAAAACATTATGAACACCTGCTCTTTCCATGACACAGACTGACCAGGTGAATCCAGCTGAAAGCTATGATCCCTTATTGATGTCATTTGTTAAATCCACTTCAATCAGTGTAGATGAAGGGGAGGAGACAGGTTAAAGAAGTTTTTTTTTTTTTTTACTTTTTGAGACATGGATTGTGTATGTGTGTTATTCATAGGGTGAATGGGCAAGACAAAAAATGTAAGTGCCTTTGAACGAGGTATGGTAGAAGGTGTCAAGCGCACCGGTTTGTGTCCAGAACTCACCTAGGTTTTTCACGATCACCAGTTTCCCGTGTGTATCAAGAATGGTCCACCACCCAAAGGACATCCAACTAACTTGACACACCTGGGGGAAGCATTGGAGTCAACATGGGAAGATGCTTGTTCTAGGTCCCAAGAAACAAAGAGATCTTCTGTTGAATCTGACAATTAATCTTAATGGTTGTACAGTCGTCTCAAATAAAACTGTGAAGGACCTCGGCGTTACTCTGGACCCTGATCTCTCTTTTGAAGAACATATCAAGACCATTTCAAGGACAGCTTTTTTCCATCTACGTAACATTGCAAAAATCAGGAACTTTCTGTCCAAAAATGATGCAGAAAAATTAATCCATGCTTTTGTCACTTCCAGGTTAGACTACTGCAATGCTCTACTTTCCGGCTACCCGGATAAAGCACTAAATAAACTTCAGTTAGTGCTAAATACGGCTGCTAGAATCCTGACTAGAACCAAAAAATTTGATCATATTACTCCAGTGCTAGCCTCTCTACACTGGCTTCCTGTCAAAGCAAGGGCTGATTTCAAGGTTTTACTGCTAACCTACAAAGCATTACATGGGCTTGCTCCTATCTATCTCTCTGATTTGGTCCTGCCGTACATACCTACACGTACGCTACGGTCACAAGACGCAGGCCTCCTAATTGTCCCTAGAATTTTTAAGCAAACAGCTGGAGGCAGGGCTTTCTCCTATAGAGCTCCATTTTTATGGAACGGTCTGCCTACCCATGTCAGAGACGCAAACTCGGTCTCAACCTTTAAGTCTCTACTGAAGACTCATCTCTTCAGTGGGTCATATGATTGAGTGTAGTCTGGCCCAGGAGTGGGAGGGTGAACGGAAAGGCTCTGGAGCAACGAACCACCCTTGCTGTCTCTGCCTGGCCGGTTCCCCTCTTTCCACTGGGATTCTCTGCCTCTAACCCTATTACAGGGGCTGAGTCACTGGCTTTACTGGGGCTCTCTCATGCCGTCCCTGGAGGAGGTGCGTCACCTGAGTGGGTTGAGTCACTGATGTGGTCATCCTGTCTGGGTTGGCGCCCCCCCCCCCCCCCCCCCCCCCTTAAGTTGTGCCGTGGCGGAGGTCTTTGTGGGCTATACTCAGCCTTGTCTCAGGATGGTAAGTTGGTGGTTGAAGATATCCCTCTAGTGGTGTGGGGGCTGTGCTTTGGCAAAGTGGGTGGGGTTATATCCTTCCTGTTTGGCCCTGTCCGGGGGTGTCCTCGGAGTGGGCCACAGTGTCTCCTGACCCCTCCTGTCTCAGCCTCCAGTATTTATGCTGCAGTAGTTTATGTGTCGGGGGGCTAGGGTCAGTTTGTTATATCTGGAGTACTTCTCCTGTCCTATTCGGTGTCCTGTGTGAATCTAAGTGTGCGTTCTCTAATTCTCTCCTTCTCTCTTTCTCTCTCTCGGAGGACCTGAGCCCTAGGACCATGCCCCAGGACTACCTGACATGATGACTCCTTGCTGTCCCCAGTCCACCTGGCTGTGCTGCTGCTCCAGTTTCAACTGTTCTGCCTTATTATTATTTGACCATGCTGATCATTTATGAACATTTGAACATCTTGGCCATGTTCTGTTATAATCTCCACCCGGCACAGCCAGAAGAGGACTGGCCATCCCACATATGCTCTCTCTAATTCTCTCTTTCTTTCTCTCTCTCGGAGGACCTGAGCCCTAGGACCATGCCCCAGGAATACCTGACATGATGACTCCTTGCTGTCCCCAGTCCACCTGACTGTGCTGCTGCTCCAGTTTCAACTATTCTGCCTTATTATTATTCGACCATGCTGGTCATTTATGAACATTTGAACATCTTGACCATGTTTTGTTATAATCTCCACCCGGCACAGCCAGAAGAGGACTGGCCACCCCACATAGCCTGGTTCCTCTCTAGGTTTCTTCCTAGGTTTTGGCCTTTCTAGGGAGTTTTTCCTAGCCACCGTGCTTCTTCACCTGCATTGCTTGCTGTTTGGGGTTTTAGGCTGGGTTTCTGTACAGCACTTTGAGATATCAGCTGATGTACGAAGGGCTATATAAAATAAATTTGATTGATTGATTGATGGGCCAGCATCCATTTCGACACCTTGAAGAGTCCATGCCCTCACTAATTGAGTCTGTTCTGATGGCAAAGGGGGGTGCAACTCAATATTAGGAAGGTATTCCTAATGTTTTCTACACTCACTGTATGTTCAGGTCCCATTTAGTCCCATTCATATTTCATCATCAGCCACGTGAACATCCACATTACCACTACTATAGTAATGTAACAGATTAGCTCTAGATTCCTGGAACATTTTATTCTCTCTCTCTCTCATATATATATATATATATATATATATATATATATATATATATATATATATATATATATCACTCTCTATCTCTATATATCTCTCTCTCTTTCTCTCTCTATAAAAAGCATTTCTGAATCTGTGTGCATTTTTATTCATAGAGAATTAGCATCACAAACAGTCTTCTCTCGCTCTTTGTTACGCTTCAGGGGGAAGAGAAAGTAGATTACGCCCTGCGTTTCTCTAAAGCAGCCTGTGTTTCCCCTGGTTGGGAGCAGGGCTTGGTGCTGATGGAGACAGGCTCCATCTAATTCAAGTTAGACTACAGTGCCTTCAAATGCTGTAGTTATTTTCCTTACTTGCGTTCTTATTCAAATTAATCGATTATCGTTTCCTCCCCTCCTTTTCCCCTTCTTTGACTTCTTCCTCCTTTCTCCCTCCTTCCTTAATAAGTCCTTCTTCTCTTCCAACTGGTCTCCTTGTCTTTTTCATAACCACACATTTTCCTATTAGCCACTATGACATTGCTTTATATGGCTGATATGCAGTCTAGCTGCCAATTCTTAGTCAGAGGGCTGTGTGGTGCGCTATTGAGCGTCTCTCCCAGTTGGCCCAGTTCTGCATCCGAAATGTCACAATATTCCCTATATTGTGCACTACTTTTAACCAGAGTGTGTGGACCCTGGCCAAAGGTAAACCACTATATAGGGAATGGGGTCTGGTCAACAGTAGTGCACTATACAGTATAGTGAAAAGAGTGCTGTTTGAGACACAGCCCAGAGGTGTTGGCTGCAGGCCCTGACTTGGGGCGGCCGTCTGTCTCTCTGAGTCAGAGAGGAGTCATTGGGGAGACCCAGCACTGGATCCAGGCTAAACGCTCCTGACAGCCCCATGGTCAGTAGAGACCTGCCTCCAGAGACACACACACATGCATGGGTGTAGGCATAAATCACACACAGTCTCACGCACAGGCATACATACACATAAACACCAACACACACACACACACACACACACACAGAGAGAGAGAGACCTGTTTTGCCTCAGGCCTGTCCCTGCTGTGTCAGACCTGAGATTTCGCTGCCTTCATTCCCCCTGTTTAATCGATGTGCCCCGGGCAGATTCTCATCCCCCGCTCCCTTTATGCCTCCATCCCTCCTTCGTATCCCCTTTTCTCATTTATAGTGAATGGCTTCTTCCATAACACTCAGAATGCGGAGCACTACCAGAATTCACTACATCATTGTCTGCAGTTGGACATTGATGATAATACTATATTTTCTGCCCTTAATATTTCACATTTTCTCTAATAGTCATGCCGGAAGTACTTAACATTTTCAAGAAATACTTTGTAAGTTACTTCAAAATGAAATGTTCCGTCTGTCACGACTCCCACAGAAGGTGGCTCCCCTGCCTGCTCGGGCGGCGCTCGGCGGTCGTCGCCGCCGGTCTACTAGCCGCCACCGATCCCTTTGTCCTTTTCTGTTAGTTTAGTCTTATTAGTTGCACCTGTTCCTTTCTGTGTTTCTTGATTTTTGTCTACTTAAACCTGTTAGGCCCGCTTAGGTTTGTGCGGGATTATTTGTTACCCTGTTGGTTGTGGACGTGTTTTCGTTTTGTTTTCTGCGGACTGTTTGTCCTGTGTTTTGGGCTGGTCAGTGTTATGCGCCCTGTATTTGGCGTGACCGCTTGTGCCGGAGAATAAATACTAATTACATTTCACCGAAACCTCTGCTCTCCGCACCTGACTCCTACCCACCACTCCTAGCAAACACTGACACCGTCACAGAGGGAGACCCATGTGGGGTTCAGCGGACACATTTATTCAGTATGAAGTATCACCAGGAAAACACTCTCTATTTAGTTCTAAACTATCAAAATAACTGTTCATGAGATACACTGTTCATAAATGGTCAATTACTGCATTTTACCCGAGTTACAGATCATGAAACCTTTTCCTCAGGGACCCCTGATACATGGCAGTTCCCCAGATCTATGAAGGTAGAGGAGGGGCTGCACAAACCCAGTCACAACTACAATGAAGAAACAGATGGTAAAGGCAAGGGTGATCTCTATGTAATCTTGCATTGGTATTACCACTATCATTGGAAGATAAGTAATCACCATAGTGACAAGGATATTCAAAATGATCTTGAATGCCCTCATCTTCAAGTTATTTGTCCCTTCTCTCTCCCTGTCCCCCTTTCCTTTTTTTTTTTTTTTTACCTTTATTTAACCAGGCAAGTCAGTTAAGAACAAATTCTTATTTTCAATGACGGCCTGGGAACAGTGGGTTAACTGCCTGTTCAGGGGCAGAACGACAGATTTGTACCTTGTCAGCTCGGGGGTTTGAACTCGCAACCTTCCGGTTACTAGTCCAACGCTCTAACCACTAGGCCACCCTGCCGTCCTGGCCCAGGAAGTTGTTTTTGGTCTCGTATGAATAATATTTTGCCGTTGTAATGATGTTTCTAGCTCCGACAGTGCAGTAATAAATAACATTACAAAACTATAGTCACAAATTCAAGAAAGAAATGAAGAAATATCAGAGTAAACGATGTCGGAGTCTGCAATATAAAAATATACATTGCCTTCAGAAAGTATTCACACCCCTTGACTTATTCCACATTTTGTTGTGTTACTAAATTAATTTAAAATATCTATATTTTTTGTCAGTGACCTACACACAACATCCCATAAAGTGGCACTATATATATAATATATCTATATATTTTTTTTTACAAATGAATAAAAAAACTACAATCTGAAATGTCTTGTGTCAATAAGAACTCCAAGCCGAAATAAGTTCAGGAGTAGAACTGGGCTTAACTAATGTCATAATAAGTTAACAATAGTGCAATAACAGTGTATAACATGATTTTTAAATGACTACATCATCTCTGTTCCCCAAACATAGAATTATCTATGAGGTCCCTCAGTTGAGCAGTGATTTATAAACACAGATTCAATCACAAAGACCAGGGAGAATTTCCAATGCCTTGCAAAGAAGGGCACCTATTGGTAGATGGGTAAAATAACAAAATAAAAAAGTAGACATTGAATATCCCTTTGAGCATGGTTATTAATTACACTTTGGATGGTGTATCAATACACCCAGTCACTATAAAGATACAGGCCTCCTTCCTAACTCAGTTGCCAGATCAACGACATTGTAGTTGCTCCACAATACTAACTTAATTGACAGAGTGAAAAGGATGCCTGTACCTGTACAGAATACTACATATTCCAAAACATGCATCCTGTTTGCAATAAGGCACTAAAGTAATAGTGCAAAAAATGTGCCAAAGGAATTCACTTTTTTCCCTGAATACAAAGTGTTATGTTTGGGGCAAATCCAATGCAACACATTACTGAGTACCACTCTCCATATTTTCAAGCATAGTGGTGGCTGTATCATGTTATGGATATACTTGTAATTGTTAAGGACTGGGGAGTTTTTCAGGATAAAGAAGAAATGGAATGAAGCTAAGCACAGGCAAAATCCTAGAGGAAAACATGGTTCAGTCTACTTTCCACCAGACACTAGGAGATGAATGAACCTTTCAGCAGGACAATAATCTAAAACACAAGGTCAAATCTACACTGGAGTCGCTTACCAAGAAGACAGTGAATGTTCCTGAGCGGCCTAGTTACAGTTTTGATTTAGATTTACTTGAAAATCTATGGAAATACCTGCAAATGGTTGTGTAGCAATGATCAACAACCAATTTGACAGAGCTTGAAGAATTTTGAAAAGCGCAACGGGCAAATGTTGCACAATCCATATGTGGAAGGCTCTTAGAGACATACCCAGATAGACTCTGTAATCGCTGCCGAAGGTGCTTCTACAAAGTATTGACTTGGGGGTGGGGTGTAAATACTTATGTAAATGAGATATTTCTGCATTTCAATTTTTAATAAATGTTCAAACATTTTTAAAAACATGTTTTCACTTTGTCATGATTGGGTATTGCGTGTAGATGGGTGAGAAACAATTGTTTTTAATCCATTTTGAATTTGGGCAGTAACACAACAAAATGTGGAATAAATCACTGTAACGGCTGTCGTCGGTGGAAGAAGGTGAGGACCAAAGCGCAGCGTGGTACGTGTTCATCTTTTTAATAAAGTAAACTGAATAACAAAACAACAAAGAAACAACCGGAAGAGTTCTGTCTGGTGTAGACACACAAAGACTGAAAACAACCACCCACAAAACACAATGAAAAACAGGCTACCTAAATATGGTTCTCAATCAGGGACAACGATTGACAGCTGCCTCTGATTGAGAACCATACCAGGCCATACCAGGCCAGGCCAAACACAGAAATAGAAAATCATAGACAAACTAACATAGACAACCCACCCAACTCACGCCCTGACCATACTAAAACAAAATACAAAACAAAGGAACTAAGGTCAGAACGTGAGTGAAGGCACTGTATGTATTTATATTTGCCGACTCTGACATCGTTCATTCTGATATTTCTTCATTTATTTCTTGAATTTGTGTCTATTGTTTTGTATTGTTATGGTGTGTATAGACAGTATGGACAGTATATGAATAAGACAAGTTGTGTAGAGCAGTAGTTATATTGACTCGCTGAGGTCATTAAAAGATCCCATGGCACTTATCGTAAGAGTAGGGGTGTTAACCCTATTGTCCTGGCTAAATTCCCAAGCTGTCCTTCATACCATCATGGTCACCTAACCATCCCCAGCTTACATTTGGCTCATTCATCCCCCCTCCTCTCCTCTGTAACTATTCCCCAGGTCGTTGTTGTAAATGAGAATGTGTTCTCAGTCAACTTACCTGGTAAAATAACGGTAATATATATATATATATATATATATATACAGTGGGGAGAACAAGTATTTGATATTTTTTGCAGGTTTTCCTACTTACAAAGCATGTAGAGGTCTGTCATTTTTATCATACGTACACTTCAACTGTGAGAGACGGAATCTAAAACAAAAATCCAGAAAATCACATTGCATTTTATTGCATGACATAAGTATGACATAAGTATTTTATCACCTACCAACCAGTAAGAATTCCGGCTCTCACAGACCTGTTAGTTTTTCTTTAAGAAGCCCTCCTGTTCTCCACTCATTACCTGTATTAACTGCACCTGTTTGAACTCGTTACCTGTATAAAAACACAATCAATCAACAGACTCCAACCTCTCCACAATGGCCAAGACCAGAGAGCTGTGTAAGGACATCAGGGATAAAATTGTAGACCTGCACAAGGCTGGGATGGGCTACAGGACAACAGGCAAGCAGCTTGGTGAGGCAACAACTGTTGGCACAATTATTAGAAAATAGAAGAAGTTCAAGATGACGGTCAATCACCCTCGGTCTGGGGCTCCATGCAAGATCTCACCTCGTGGGGCATCAATGATCATGACGGAAGGTGAGGGATCAGCCCAGAACTACATGGCAGGACCTGGTCAATGACCTGAAGAGAGCTGGGACCACAGTCTCAAAGAAAATCATTAGTAACACACTACGCCGTCATGGATTAAAAATCCTGCAGTGCACACAAGGTCCCCCTGCTCAAGCCAGCACATGTCCAGGCCCGTCTGAAGTTTGCCAATGACCATCTGGATGATCCACAGGAGGAATGGGAGAAGGTCATGTGGTCTGATGAGACAAAAATATAGCTTTTTGATCTAAACTCCACTCGCCGTGTTTGGAGGAAGAAGAAAGATGAATACAACCCTAAGAACACCATCCCAACCGTGAAGCATGGAGGTGGAAACATAATTCTTTGGGGATGCTTTTCTGCAAAGGGGAAAGGACGACTGCACCGTATTGAGGGGAGGATGGATGGGGACATGTATCACAAGATCTTGGCCAACAACCTCCTTCCCTCAGTAAGAGCATTGAAGATGGGTCGTGGCTGGGTCTTCCAGCCTGACAACGATCCGAAACACACAGCCAGGGCTGTGGAGTGACTCCGTAAGAAGCATCTCAAGTTTCTGGAGTGGCCTAGCTAGTCTGGTCAAGAACTACAGGAAACGTATGATCTCTGTAATTGCAAACAAAGGTTTCTGTACCAAATATTAAGTTCTGCTTTTCTGATGTATCAGATACTTATGTCATGCAATAAAATGCAAATTAATTACTTAAAAATCATACAATGTGATTTTCTGGATTTTTAGATTCCGTCTCTCACAGTTGAAGTGTACCTATGATAATAATTACAGACCTCTACATGCGTTGTAAATAGGAAAACCTGCAAAATCGGCAGTGTATCAAATACTTGTTCTCCCCACTGTATATAGGGTGAGCCATGACTAGAATACAGTATATACATATAAAGTGGGTAAAACAGTATGTAAACATAATTAAAGTGACCAGTGTTGAATGGCTCTATGTAGCAGCAGCAGCAGCAGCAGCAGTCTCCAAAGTGCAGGGTGGAGTACCGGGTAGCAGCCAGCTAGTAACAGGGACTAAGTTCAAGGCAGGGTACTTTTTGGAGGTTGGGTGGTGGTGACTATTTAACAGTCTGATGGCCTGGAGGTAGAAGCTGTTTCTTAGATAAGAAGAATAACCTCATACAATGCAATGCAAATGGCATTCACCTGAAGTGCTGGTACTGCTTGGGATCTTTTGTTTAGACATGTAGTTAGCTAGCTAAACAATGAACCATAATCCCAATCCATAGAGTATTAGCAATACAAAACGATTGTCATAGCTAGCTATAGGGAACCAAATAGGTTTAATGTTAGCTAGTTAGATAATATTAGTACACAGATCATACACTTAGTGATAATGTTAGCTAGCGAGCCACCTAACATCAGCTAACTAGCTAACAGTAAACTTTAACTTGCAAGGAAAACAACTTTCTGACAAAATTAGAAATGTATAATTTCTGAAACCTGGATGAACGCTTCATGGCAAATGCAACCCCTTTCATTAAATAAGATGTCATGTGTCATTTCCATTTTGTTTGGACAGCTTGCTTGGCCCGTTGTGTCAAGTCACTCTGGTTAACACTGACAGTGTGCAATGCCATAAGAATCATCAGATCTTTCTCTCTCTCTCTGTCACGGTTGCCATGGTTGCGCTTAGTTTGAAGATGTAATCCAGTGATAGGTGTTTTATACAACAGCCTTCTGTGTTCTCTTTTCGACTCCCTCTGCATTTGTAATCAAACGCCAGAATTGTATTAATCTCCTTATCATACTCTGCTTCTACCAGACATTCCACTGATTTCAAAACTCAACTTCTTCCGTGACAACAATACTGTTGAACGCCTTTTTTCCCCATCGCTTTCATCAGAAGACTCTACAATGTCTTCTTCAATGAAAATGTTTTTACATAAATCAGGGATTTCATCATCATCTGATTCATTTTCAGAGTCAGAGAGAGTCAGCATGGTACGATCGTCCTACTGAAAGTAGTCCATCACAACTTTTTCCCACTGACCATTGTCGATAGCGCCTGATATATTCAGGGCACCAATGTAATTGAGAGCATTAGCAATGCATTTTCCGTTCTCCATGGCTAATGTTATATCCTTTGAAAAAAATGGAGTGGAACGGATATTTACACATAACCAGCAGCTCATTTTATAGACAGAAGGTGCTACACGGCAGACCAATCCGAAACTCATCTCTCGGCATGTCCAGCCCATTCATTATTTCAGCCAATTATTGCCATTTGGAAAGTTTCTGTATTTTTCTGTGACAAACCAACTAGGCTTGTAATTTAACAACTTCATTTGTATTTACAGTCATACACATTTGTTATCAAGGCACATGCAATTTCAAAGGTTCCAGAAGGCATTTCTGTCAAAAAACTGCCATATATGTCTCGTGTTTGAGCCAAAAAACTGCCTTATATGTCTTGTGTTTGAGCCATTGAATTGTGACTCCACTTTGTCCTTCTTCAGTAGTTTTTCCTGTTTGATTGCCTTATGGAAGGCATAGCTGGTTTGTTTGTACACTTCCATGTTCCCAGTCACCTTGCCATGGTTAAATGCGGTGGTTCGCGCCTTCAGTTTTGAGCACATTTTTGATAAGTTCTAAACGTCACAGTGGGAACAACATCCCATATATACTTCCTGATGAACTCAGTCACTGAGTCAGTGTATACAGTGAGTCAATATTATTCTCAGAGGCAATCCGGAACACATCCCAGTCTGTGTGATCAAAACAATCTTGAAGCAAAGATTCCAATTGGTCAGACCAACATTGAACAGTCCTTACCACAACAGTCCTAAAGTTTCTGCCTATAGGAGGGGAGTAGCTAAATGGATGGGAGGGCCTGGTAGCCATCCTGGAAGGGAGAGTAGCAATGGTCAAGAGTGGCACAGGAGATGTGTTGATTAAACTTTGCTAATGTTTCCCTCAGATATCCTTTATATCCTCAAATATCCTTTATATCCTCAGATATCCATCTCCAGCTACAATACATTTGGCCTGAGGACATGCGTTGGTTTCCAGTTCACACAAAGTCCAGTGGACACTGTTAGAAAAAAAGGTGCTACCTAGAAGCTAAAATGCTTCTTCGGCTGTCCCCATAGAAGAACCTTTGAAGAACCCTTTTTGGTTCCGGGTAGAACCCTTTCCACAGAGGGTTCTACATGGAACCCAAAAGCGTTCTACCTGGAACCAAAAAGGGTTCCGCTATGGCAACAGCCGAATAACTCTTTTGGAACCTTTTTTTCTAAGAGTGCAGTTCCCTGAGAGTGGTGTCGGCATGTGGGGGAATATACACAGCCGTGACAATGACCGAAGATAATTCTTGCTTTCAGAGCCCTCAGAACCGCCAGACAGCAGAACAACTTCACAGCAGTGTTTCCGCTGCAGTCATTTAACCGTGGCGCTGCGCCACAGCAATCATTGCAGCCCAAAAAATATGAAGAAATATTTCTGTAGAGGCACACTTTGAAGATACTAGAACAGTCCACATGTACATTTCCTCTACAAACAAAACAAGTAATGAATGGAAACATCTGACATCCCTATAGTAGAATAGTTTATCTATATACGTCGTTGGCTTGTTGAGTGTTCTATGCAAGCAAAATATTCCTCTCCAGCTGCATTCAAGTTTTGAGTGCCATCGGGAGAGGAACTTGCATTTTGACAGGCAGTCAATGCACAACAATTCTTGCAATCACAGGGCAAACATCAGTTTTAATGGCCTTTGTTACAAAGAGGGCGATGCCAGCTTTCTCAACTCCACAATGTGCCAGAACTGCACCCTTTTAAACCCTGAGTTGTATAGAGGAGAGTGGGGCTAAATGTAACACGGGTCAATTGTAGGGTAACTTTGGCTAAAAGATCCCCATGCATCCCCAAAAAATGTTTTAGAGTGACTTAAAACATTGTGATGAGACAGATGACATTATTACAAAATTATGACATGAAGTGGTCTCTGTGAGAAGTACAGGCAAGGGGCATCTTACCCCGGGTGGTTGATTGCCCCAACAGGTAGGCTTACGTTAGTGGCGGTCAGTGCCGTTTCAGATGAGGGTGGAGTTTTTTTTTCATGAGCATGGCCTTATTTCTATTACAGCATATTGGATGACTGTCATTCATATTCCATTCACCCAGTTAAATGTAACAGCGATAGGTTTAGTCTAGTACATGATACTCAAATCATGAGGTTGCTACAACCTAGCCCATGAATGAAAGTTTACAACGTAGGTGCACACAGGTCGAGAGACACATTTGATGTGACAGACAGTGATACATGGACAGACAGTGACATTCAGTTCCGTCTTGTACACTCTTGCCTGCTGATAGTGAGTGTAATCATTAGTCCAACAGTTGTAAACGAGAGTTCCTATTGGACAAATGCAGGTATGTTTATTCTCGTTTTGTTCAGTTTGCTTCTGTTTATGAAACGTTTTTCAACAGAATCGGTGGAATGAATACACCCCTGATCACGCGTAAAGACAGTTCACAGTTTCATAGCAGTTCCTTCTCACATCTACGTTATGCACTCTCTTCCTTTCACCTCTTCCCTTTGCTTGTAGACTTCAATGCACAACACATCAGCTGTTTGTGACCATGCGAAAAAAACTTTCCAAGCCAAACCGCTACACACAACCTACATCGTTGTCACCATATTAGCTAAAGTAACATCATAGTCAGCATAGCTCATAGGACTAACTCTTTAGTAAACCTTCTACAATCAGTCAGTAACGTTACAGTGTACAGTCAGTAACTAGTTACACCGGTGGGCCCCGGTGGCAATAAATTACTGAAACCAAACACTTACTTTGCCTTGGAAGAGTTTCAGTGTTGTGTTGGATAGTCATAGCCAGCCAGCTAACATAGCATCCCTCTGTTTGATCAGGGTGTTCAGTAGGCTAAACTAGCTAGCTGTATTTGATAGCCTAGTAAGTGAAACTGAAAGTTTAAAAAAATAACAAAATCTCTCCCTCTATTTCTCTTTTGCTTCTCCTTCATTTAGGAAGAAATTAATTTGTTCAAAACTGTTCAACTATTTTTCTTTCTCTCTCTTTGAGTCAACCACATTTCAAACACTGCAGTGCTAGCTAGCAGTAGCTTATGCTTTCAGTGCTAGATTAATTCACTGATCCTTTGATTGAGTGGACAACATGTCAGTTCATGCTACAAGAGCTCTGATAGGTTGGAGGATATCCTCTGGAAGTTGTCATAATTACTGTGTCAGTCTATGGAAGGGGGTGAGAACCATGCGCCTCCTGGGTTTTGTATTGAAGTCAATGTACTCAGAGGAGGACGGAAGCTAGCTGTCCTCCGGACATGGTACTACCCAACAGAGTGCTGTTGAGGCTACTGTGGACTTTCTTTGCAAAACAGTGTGTTTTAATCAATTATTTGGTGACTTGATTATATTTACTACAGTTTTATCTAAAAATGCTAAACTTTTTAAATGTTTAAAAATATATATTTTCATGAAATTCACTGAGGAGAATGGTCCTCCCCTTCCTCCTCTGAGGACCCTCAGATTCACTGTGTTTATGCAAGTGTTTTGGGACATAAAATTAATCAATAGGATGCTAACTTGGTTCAAATATCAAATTTGGGATATAGCTAATGAGTAGCCCAAAAGGGTAAATGCTTAAGCCTATTTATTTATAGCCACTATGGTGCGGCTCTATCTATGGTCCAATATGTTAAAATAATTTAAACAAATGATATGTTTTTAGTCCATTTTTTGAAGGTGGATCAGTTCATTATGAGACGATAGTTTTGACTATATGCTGGGGAAGTTAGTTGTTTTAGTATATTTGTTACACTTCTGTAGTTTGTAGTTTTTTTCAGCAAATGCTTTGTAGTCTGATGTAGGCACTTGGCTTGTCACATCTGCTCCTGCCACGCCCTCTAGTGCTCATCCTGTGTCTTCTTGACCTGCTGCCACTCCCCCAGTGCTCTCTCCCTTTCTGTGTGTGTGTGTGTGTGTGTGTGTGTGTGTGTGTGTGTGTGTGTGTGTGTGTATGGGCGGAGACAGGTGTGCTGGAGTCAGAACAGATCCCCACCAGCTACAACCTGTTCCATAATCAAGACCTCTACAAATGCTCAGTCCTGCCACTTCCACGCTGCCAGATTGTAATCTTTGCTCAGTCAGTCCATGTTTCTAGCCGTTTGTTCCTGTTGTGCCTGTTTTCCCTTGCCTGATGCTGTTTTCCTCTCCGCTACAGTTCTGCCAGCTCTGATTCTGGTCTACGTCTCCAGTCCAACCTCTCGTCAGTCCTGCTGCTCTGTCCTGGATTCCCCACTCTACGCTCCCTTGGATTCCCCTCTGGACCTGCTTACCCTGTCCCAACACCTCTTGCTCCATCCTCAGCCTCCGTACCTGGTTTTCCGGTAACCCGCCCGAGCTTCCCCTGGCCTGCACTCAATCTTCCCCCCGTGTTTCAATAAATACCTTAGTCCTAGTCTCCTCGTCTGAGTCTGCTCTTGGGCTCACCCGTTCCGCTCCGCGTGTCATGGCTTAAACATCTTAGATAGGTTACTAACAACATTCAAATGTTACTGTGTAATGTTATGATTTACATTAGCTTTCGGTACCAAAATATCTAGCTTTCAAGACCTGCGATGTCAACAAATGTAAATGGACATCAGTATTTTGTTCATCTGCCAAGTTGATGAAAATCTCCCTTGATTGACACTAAGTATAACGACTAAACTTAAAAATGATATTTTTAAAAGTGTGAAGTTAGACTGGGCTGAAGCTGATAAAAAAGGAAATTCACATGACAACCACACGGCCTAAATCCTGCTCTACCAAGATTTTCCAACACACAGCTATTATCTAGTACAGTAGCGAAGTTGGTCTACTGTACTTCAAAAGCACCGCACGTTGACAGGCTACAGGAAGAGAACCCTCATGAAAAGATTCACACACCACTTCATAAAAATCCTCCCCAATAGACCCCCAAAAGTGCTATTTTCATTACAGTAAAGACATATTACAGCATCCTTGCTGTACATTTACATGGATGCTGTAATGTTTTACAGTAAGGAAAGTAGTAAAATTACAGTACTAAGTTACAGTACTAAGCTGGCAATTCTGGTGCCAGGATAGTGGGTACATTTTCAGTGAAATTCGACATGAAATCTAAATGTAAGAAAAACAATACATTTGTACATAAACTAAATGTATCCAAATTGGTAAAGACATTAAAAATTAATTAACAGAATTGACAACAGAAATAACAAGGAGTTAACACGAATGTAACAAAATAAGACAATCATTACAACACTAATGTACAAAAACGATATTGTGTGCCTGTGCGTGTGGGCTGTGTGGGAGAGAGACAAAGAGAGGGATTGGGTACAGTCCTAGAGCTCCGACATGCAGGACTAAGTGAAATAAAACAATGAAAATGGCAATAAGAAAAAAATAAATATTACTATTTTCAACTGTAGCAGTGATTAATAAATAATTGTCCATTGGGGTGGATATTGACCATAGGGGGTGCAGCAGGCAGACTAAATGACCATTGAGGGGGTGTGGAAACAATACCGATAATAATTCAAAAATAAATAATAATGTATACATTATTAACAACTGCAGTAGTGATGAATGTCATTGGGGTGGGGGCAGAGTAAAAATCAGTTGAGGGGGTGGGGGGAAATGTCCATAGGGGGAGTAGCAGGTAAAGTAAGTATCTGGTTTTTGCCATAATACATAGATTTTTCAATTGTGTTATTGACTGTACATTTGTTAATCCCATGTGTAACTCTGTGTTGTTTGTGTCGCACTGCTTTGCTTAATCTTGGCCAGGTCGCAGTTGTAAATGAGAACTTGTTCTCAACTGGTCTACCTGGTTAAATAAAGGTGAAATAAAAAAAATAAAAAGTGGAGTATAGAAGAACACCTTCGTAATATTGAGTTGGATCCGCCACTTGTGTCCTCAGAACAGCCTCAGTTCATCGGGTCATGGACTCTATAAAGTGATGAAAGCGTTCCACAGGGATTATGGCTTATGTTGACTCCAGTGCATCTCACAGTTGTGTGAAGTTGGCTGAATGTACTTTGTGTGGCGGACCATTCTTGATACACACAGGAAACTGTTGAGTGTGAAAAACCCAGCGGCGTTGCAGTTCTTGACACAAACCGGTACGCCTGGCACCTACTACCAAACCGCTTTCAAATGCATTTAAATGTTTTGTCTTGCCCATTCACCCTCAGAATGGTACACATATAATTGTCGCAAGGTTGAAACATAATTCTTAATCCCCCTTCATCTACACTGATTTAAGTGGATTTATCAAGTGATTTCAATAAGGGATCATAGCTTTCACCTGGATTCAAATGGTCAGTCTATGTCAAATCAAATCAAAATCAAATCAAATGTTATTGGCCACATACACATGGTTAGCAGATTTTAATGTGAGTGTAGCGAAATGTTTGTGCTTCTAGTTCTGACAGTGTAGTAATATCTAACAAGTAATCTAACAATTCTCCGTCAAATACCTAATACACACAAATCTAAAGGGGTGAATGAGAATGTGTACATATAAATATATGGATGAGCGATGGCCGAGCAGCATAGGCAAGGTGCAATAGATGGTATAAAATGCATTATATACATATGAGTAATGTAAGATGTGTAAACATTATTAAAGTGGCGTTATTTAATCAAATCAATTATAGTAGTAGCAAGCTATCAAAGTTGACCCTCGGTCCTCCTCATAAGAACTGGAAGCAGTGGTGAAGTTATTTGATGTAGAGTAATTCATCTCTTTGGTATCCCAGTGTTTTCAGTTGACACTGCGAAAAGATACAAAAGAGATTTGAACAACAACAAAAAGTTGCTCCCTTCTTCTGACGCACCACAGGATGTTGTGAAACTGAAAAAATGGACGATGTTTTCCAGACTTGCTGCTATCGAATACAGATCGCCCCGTGATCAATTTGATACATCATTAACGTTTATTAATACCTAAAGTTGGTTTAGAAACGTCGTTTGAAGTGATTTGTAAAAGTTTATAGGCGACTTTTGTAATTTTAAAAAGTGACGTTGCGTCTTGTAAATGGACTTTTTGCAGCATCAGACTGGCCTTCAGTAAATGACATTTTGGGTATACAATGACGGATTTAATCGGGAAAAAGACCCAATTGTGATGTTTATGGGACATATAGGAGTGCCAACAAAGAAGCTCGTCCAAGGTAATGAATGTTTTATATTTTATTTCTGCGTTTTGGGTAGCGCCGGCTACCGCAAAATCTGTTGTTTACGTGTCGTGCTGGTATTTTGGGGGGTGCATGCTATCAGATAATAGCTTCTCATGCTTTCGCCGAAAAGCATTTTACAAATCTGACTTGGTGGCTAGATTCACAACGAGTGTAGCTTTAATTCAGTACCTGGCATGTGTGTTTTAATGAAAGTTTGAGATTTAACGAGTACTAAGTAAAGTACTATAGGTGGCGCTCTGAAAATTCCGCTGAGCTATTCATCCACGAATCATTGACCTCAGTGAACATCTGGGACAGTCGATGCTGTAGAGGCCATGTCCAATTCTCAGATATCTAGGAACCTAGAAAAAGGCCTTGACTTGTATGCACAATAGCTTAGTGTTGAATGAAGTTCATCTTTTGTTGGGATACTTTAGGTGGAGTGACAACGCGAACCCTTAGAAGTGTGTCCATTGTTAAAAGCAGTGAGAGAAGCCCAGTTACATTCCTAAAAGAGACGAACGGAAATTGTTCATCCCATGTCTCCATCCAGCGTAACGATTAAAGTCTATATTGAAAGTAATTCAACTGGACAGCGACATTTTGGCCATGTGACTCATACTGTCATTGGTGATTGTCATTTTTCTGCCATGACCGACTCAATTCTGATCACCAAGTAGGTAATTCCATTCCATGGGCAATAAGCAGATATGACAATTACATTATATCTGTCCCAATTTAATAAGTCACATGTGCAATCTGCAACTTTCCATTCTGACATATGATACCAGGCACTTTGTCAAAAAGACTGATGTCAAAGATCTTTACCATCCCCCCAAAATGTCACCAAATTAACCATATTAAAACATATTCCTTGATACGATGTGACTCTGGACAGTGCAGGGGCTTCATTAATCAAAGGTGCTTGCCGACAAAAAAGACTAATCCTCAGGTGCGGCAGTTTTCCAACAAAGGTTGGTGTTTATAAATGTTGACCTTGATGGGAAATTGTGAGTACCTCCATGCAACTCTCATATAATGAGTTTTGGTGCACAAGAATTATAATTAAAACATACGCCTAATGATAAAACATATGCATTACTGTTGGTAGGGAGATTCCTTAGCAGCATGTCGTCTAATATATTTCTTGTATTTTTATTGTATAGGCCTAAATCATAATCATATTGCAGGGCATGTCTCTCCTTTTCTGATGACTGGGTTATTCTGCTGCACAACTAATATTAGCCCACCATTTATCGATCACTAATTCAATAGTCAACCATGTTCGAAAGTAAATAGACCGGTAGCCCTATAATATTTGAAAGGGTAGGCTACAGTATTGCTGTGCGATAGGAATGCGACATCATAGCCTATTTAATCTCAGAGCCTATATACCGAGGCAGGCGATAGAAACACAATCATCTATTGATAAATAAAATATTGAACGACAATTTGTCTTTTACATAAATTGTCCAATCTTGCAGAATGCACGGCCAGTGTTTGGCACTCGAAATAGGTGTCTTTTTTTTTTTCTTCAAAAAGTCACTGTAAAAGATGAAAAAACATGTCATGGTCCAGTTCCAACATCTCCAAATTATACAGTAAATGATGGTGTTTTTGTTCCCATAAAATGTGAATAGAGGGTATTTTCCAGGCGGGGTGTAACACTCGTTCACGAGCACAGAAATATACAGTAGTATGGCTCTGGTGTAGCAATGAAAACATGCCTATATGTTGTGTGTGGCAGTTTGATAAATCCCAATGACTTGTTGTGCACGCAAATCCTAGAAACTCCACATATACCAGAAACGTGTGAGAAATGTACACACCGGTGATAAATGAGTCCCCAGGTATTCAGTTCACCTGTCAACATCTAAACAGGAAGGACCACAGTCAGTGTGACGGTGTACGTAATGAATACCGGGGCATTTCTCCAAATCACAACACCACGAGCAGGTGCACAGAACAGAACGGAGGTCAGAAAACATCCAACTGTTTCATCAAGCGACTTGCAACCTCTGTTCGATTTCATCAGCGAGAGGAGAGAGGGCGCTGAGGTTTTACAGCGCCACTCGCTCCTTCACACTCTGGTGCTTCAATAGCACAGAAGGCGAGAAGCGTAAACCATCATGCCACAGTGTGCTGAGCTTGCTGTTTTATTTCCTTAAATGTTTCACTCTATATCGATGACGCCGATATCAAGACTTTAGAAGTCTATAGGAATAATATGGTGAAATAAGCAGAAAGCCCGAACCCTTGTCCCAATTTACATCCATGGAAGAAAAATACAGGCACAGGGGTTTTGAGGCCCATTCACAGTTGTGTAAAATACTAGATAATAATACTTTAAAGTACTACTTAAGTAGTTTTTTGGGGTATCTGTACTTTACTATTTATATTTTGCAAACTTTTGCTTCTCTGCATTCCTAAAGAAAATAATGTACTTTTTACGCCATACATTTTCATTGACACCTAAAAGTACTCGCTACATTTAGACAGGAAAATTGTCAAATTCACACACTTCTCAAGAGAACATCCCTGGTCATCCCTACTGCCTCTGATCTGGCAGACTAAACTACTAAAAGGTGTACTGTCTGGTTTACTTACAGTTTTTACCAATTGTTTACATACTAAAACTTGCCCATGAGACACAATGACCCAAACCTGTAACTCATTCAGCAGAACCATACACCAAATCTGCAATACTACTGGCACATGTTTTGCTTTACACTCAGATTGCAATTCTACAATGAACATTTGGCAAAACACAATACACAATTCTCCACCTTTGGCACAGCTTTCACAACTAAAATCTCTTGTGTGAAAATGAAAAGCAACACTGTTCAACATGCTAAGCTCAATTACCAATTGATCACTTTCACTCTGTACATGTGCAAACACTAATTGCGTAAATGTTCACTTTGCAATCAGACATTTGGTATGGATGAAAAAGGCTACATGTGAGCACTCCTGTGTTTGGAGAACAATGGAAGCAAACTTGGCCGAGAGAGGTGGAGGGGGAGGTGGAGGTGGAGATAGACCAGGAACAAGGAGAGTGATCTCTGATGAAATTCCGGCGACTGTGGTGGACCATGTGGTCAAACATGGTCTGACCTTGAGAGAGGCTGAGCAGAGAATGCAGCCCAATCTGAGCCGCTTCACCGTAGCGTCCATCAGCCGGACAGTTCCAAAATGAGAATAGGTAGGTACTGCAGACATTGGACCTCTCTACTACTTTTACTACTTGACAGTTGAACAACGTAAAGCTTTGTAAAAACTGTAGATTCCAATGCATACTGTAAGGGGAAGCAAAGTAAATGTTTCATGTCTTACTGTATGTATGAAATTGGGAGCTATACTATTTTCTAAGATGTTTATCTTGTATACTGTATTACTGCAGTGTTTACTGTACTGTATGCTATTTAGTTTTTGTAGAACTGAAAGATGACCACCACGTGGTGGTAGAACACATCTATGTACAGACTAACAGGAGGCTGCCATTAAGCAAAAGGTAGTTGAAAATAAAGCCATAAGACTGCAAGAAATCCAACAACAGATGATTGAAAACCCTGTCATCTTCCATAACATCAGAGTGAGCTTATCACCATAACCCGCATAACCGAAACACCCTCTCCGGATGAAGCACATCTACAGAATCCCATTTGAAAGGAATTCCCAAAGAGCGAAGGATAAACGGTACGAATATGTGTAAGTAAGCAATGTAGTAGTATTACACTCTTCAAACAGAGACTCATTGATGTTCCACAATGGGGTCCTCCACTGCCTTGGACTATATAACACTGCCCACCTCCTTAATTTCCTGAACACCTTACATTACAATCTTTTTCAGCCAGAGCAGAGATCCATACAATTGATGTAACATACAAATATGTAGTACAAATATGACTATTTTTCTTGCTTTGCATATGCAAAATATATTTACTGTATGTTTTCATTTTTACTGCATGTGTGCTTACAGTATGCTGTTTGACATGTATCGAGTCATGTCGAAACATAAAACATGCATTTCTGCATTTGTGTTCCTTTCTTGTTTGAGTACACACAAAGAATATACAATATAACAACACAATCTTAGTCTTTACACCGAAATAGGTTCTGATAGTAGCGTTCTGAATACGTCACATTGGTGTGATCTCGGTTGTCGCTAAGTTAGATTCATTTGATGTGTGTGTGTATATTTAAAACCAAAATACTTTTAGACTTTTACTCAAGGAGTATTTTACTGGGCGACATTCACTTGTACTTGAGTAATTTTCTATTAAAGTTTGTCCGTTGCTAACCTAACATCGGTCAATACGGAAGCCACTTTTTCAAAACTCTTCACACAGTCTGCATTAGCAACATGCATCTTGGCCAAACAGTTCATCTCACCTCCAGAACTCAGTCAAACCACCAAAACACTTCATACATGTCCCAAAATAAGCTTGTTCGACCATAACACTGGCAACAATTCTCACTCAGAAAGCATACATTGTCACCCATTACACACTGACCTAAAAAAGACTAACAGGGAGCATTACATATATTATTATATTATTATATTAACTTTTCTCTTAGACGTTTGAATGATTTTTCACATAAATCAGTATTTCATCATAGAATAAGAATAACACCTTTTCATTTTATTGACTGTACTGAAGTGTGTAACAAAAATGAATCAGAAATACAGCAATTTGCTTCAATAGCCTTTAATTTGTTCTTTATCTTTGCATATAATAATTTACTTATGAAAAATAAAAAGTTGAAATTCCAGGGCTGCAATAATAATAATTATTAAAAAAACATGTATAGTATAATCACTCATACTGTACAGTACTGTGAGGGTTCTAGTTCTCATCAACATGTATAATATAATCACTCATACTGTACAGTACTGTGAGGGTTCTAGTTCTCATCAACATGTATAGTATAATCACTCATACTGTACAGTACTGTGAGGATTCTAGTTCTCATCAACATCTCATCTTATGTCTTCTCAGGCGATGCATTTTGGAAAGTATCTTCTGGAGTCTCTAATACAACTCTGTCAGTCTTCAGGAGAAGTGTCTCCACACCCTGGCAGTCTTCAGGAGAAGTGTCTCCACACCCTGGCAGTCTTCAGGAGAAGTGTCTCCACACCCTGGCAGTCTTCAGGAGAAGTGTCTCCACACCCTGGCAGTCTCCAGGAGAAGTGTCTCCACACCCCGCATTCATGGCATCCAGTAAGGACATCTGGTCATGATGGTGGTCATAAACCTTCCACCTCCACGCAGAGAAAATTCCCATATGTGGTTTAGGAAGGGGGAGTATGGAGGCAGGAATAGTACTGACATCCTGGGATGTCCCGCAAACCAGTCTGTGACTGCAGCAGAGTGGTGGAATGCCACATTATCCCACACAACAACGAAGGTAGGGGAGTATCTTGCCCCTCTCTCCTCTGCTGGCACAAGTCGATTATGCAGGTCATCCAGAAAGGAAATGAGCCTCTCTGTATAGTAGGGGCCAATGAGTGGTTTGTGTAACAGCACACCATCATTGGACAGTGCTGCACACATTGTGATGTTAGCTCCTCTCTGGCCTGGGAAATCCACGGTTGCTCTCTGTCCAATCACATTTCTTCCCCTGCGGTGTGTTTTTGCCAGGTTGAATCCAGCTTCATCCACAAAGATGTATGTGAGGTTTGTCTGGCTTCCATCTCCATTACTCTCTAAAATACAGTAAATACACAGTTTTACAGTTCTTTACACTATGCATAGCTGTGTATGTACCCTGTTTGTTTATTGAACAGACATCTTACCTGGACGTATTGGTACCGGAGTTCATTCACACGTTCACCGTTTCTCTCAAAGGGTACAGTGTGCAACTGCTTCATCCTTATTTTATGTTTCTCTAGGACTCTGGCAATTGTCGTCGTGCTGACCGTATTCACATTCCCAAAAGTGACATTATACTGCCAGCACTCTGTCCCAAATTTCCCCCAGTTTTATTGTATTGTTGCCAATTACAATGTCAACAATGGCAATTTCCTGCACATCTGATAATATTCTCCCTCTCCCTCCTGTGGGAGGCAAACTTTGGATCCTACTGAAAAACACAAAACAATCCATATATTTCTAAATGTCAGTACATGTAAAAATGTGAACATACTGTATTTTACTGTAGTATGTAGTTCAATTATCATTGAAGGATGAACATTTCACCAATTGTTTTGCTGGACAATTCGTACTATTGATGCAACTGTTGAACGCTGCAGATTTGTTTGCACCCTTAAACCGGCCTCTCTCAAAGAGAGACCATGGTTTACAACATGGTCAATAGTTGTGGCCCTTATCTCATCAGAGACCACCGCTCTTGGTCTTCCTCTCCTTTGTCCTCCACGCGTTCTCCCTCTCCCTGCCACTGTTCTATCCCCACCAACCTGTCTTCCTTGATCCATGTTCCCAAACTAAATCATTCCGAAGCCATCCTCCTTTTTCTGTTTGGTATCGAGAACAAGAACAAGACAAGAAATTACAATCAGCTGTGTTTGGAATGATTAAATATTCAGCTGAGATTTTCTATATGTTTCAATCTGGTTACTGCAGAAATGCATGAAATTTGCCATGTGATTTTCTAGATGTTTTTTTTCTAGTTTTGTCTGTCATATTTGAAGTGTACCTAATGATGAAAATTACAGGCCTCTCTCATCTTTTTAAGTGGGAGAACTTGCACAATTGGTGGCTGACTAAATACTTTTTTGCCCCACTGTAGTTTAGCAGGTGGTGGAGTATGAATGAGAAAATAGTTCCTGGATTTCGGAGAATGTGGTCATTGAATGCATTTTGTGTGAAAGCAATGAAAAATGATTGATGAAAATCACAGTTTGGTTTACATACAGTTCTGTTGCGTTGACAGCGTGAAGAGTTTTGACAGTGTGACTTCAGTTTTGACCAACGCATGTTAGCAATTGAAAAAACTGTAAGGTATCTCTCACTTTTACTCAAGTATGACAATGGAGTCCTATTTCCACCACTGCCCATGCATCATGCTTCAGCCTCACATCTCCGCATGTGTGGACACACTGCCTCACTCCTCAGTGTGTTTGGCTGGGAGCCGTTCTCACTCAAATGAAGCTCTTTTCTAAACAGCAAACTGTGAAGGTCGCGTGAAGGGTTTAATCCTATTGGCTCAGTCGGTGGTTCTGCTCCGTTCACTGGCGTTCTGTAAGCCTTTTCTTCTCCCTGAGGTGAGGTGTGATCTCCATGTCGTGTCCTTGGACAGTGTACTCACACATCTCACCCGGACTGAGGAAAATATCAGGAGCCTGGGGAGCGAAGAGCGTGGCCCAGAGGCATTTTATCTAATACAGTTGTGACACCTACTGTGATTATACCAGGAGCCGTGCAGCACCCTCATCCTGGCCCCTCGCCCCATAGCCTCCTCAAAGAATGTGAGCGAAACCACAAAACGGTTAGAGTGAAAAAAAGTATGTGTGTGTGTGTGTGTCTGTCTGTCTGTATATGGTCCCCCCTCGATACGAAACACACATGGGGGTTTTACTCCAGAATGGCCCTGTCGCAGTGTAATCAGGCTGCAGCCTGGGAGCAAACCCTGTCCTTCTCACCACCCAGGGAGTGGAGAGTGACACACAGGCAATGCACAACAAAGGCATGATTAACCCCTAACACCCAGGGAGTCGTCAGATCGCCTGCCAGAGGCCTCTCTCTCTCTCTCTGCCTTCCTGCAGGGTCTCTCTCTCTGCCAGACATCCAGCCAGTAATCGCTGCCTGGGATGCATGAGCTGAATCCAAAAGAGACGGCATTGATTACAGCTACAACACGCACACAACGGAAAATACACACACACACACACCAACACACACACACACACACACCAACACACAGCACATTCCTGTCGTTGTGCAGTTGTTGCAGATCCAGAAGCTGAGACAAAGACGGCCTTTGAGTGGAGCTGGCAGGGGAGAGGGCAAGATGTAACCAGCCTCAGCCTGGGCTGGGAAGATGATTCCTTCCTTTCTCTGCCTGTTAGCAAACAATGCTGCTGACCCTGGAACTGTAGCAATAGCAAAACGAGCTGACCCTGGAACTGTAGCAATAGCAAAACGAGCTGACCCTGGAACTGTAGCAATAGCAGAATGAGCTAGACAATCTAGTGGAAGTCAGAGCAGTACACCCAAACCCTTAACGCCTCATAAAGAACACACACACCTGGACACACAAACAAATGCACACACTTTCCAGTTTAGGATCTTGAATTATTTGGGGTTTGTGCTGTTCTGCAACTTCAAAAAGGTTCCAGAACTGTGTTGAGTATGAAAGCTTTGCAGAGTAATGCTATGTCTTTCACTGACAAAGCCCCTGCCAGCAGAATTGGCTGCATTCAGTCATTGGAGATATTATGAGGAAAAGGGGTCTAAGTGTGTAGATATATGGGTTTGAGAGATTCATTGAGTACTTTGTCAACGTCTGTAAAGCAATATACGTTTCTGAAGATCCAGCGAGTGAGGGGTGAGATGGAGATGGGAGAAGTTAAGGAGCGGGAAAGTAATAGGTCACAGCTGCTCCCTATCTTTCGACAACGCCCCCTGACGGATAGCTCTGCAGATCCTCAGACCTCCTGCTTCACATGTTGATTTTTTGGGGGAGAGAAAAAACCCACATCCCACATACCATAGATTGACCTCAGCATTCCCTCACGAGACATTGGGGAAGACAATTGAGGAGGGGAAGGGGTTGGGGGGGGGGGGGGGTAGCAGGAGGAGAGAGGGAGTGGGGGCGAGCTGTTGCTTTTCTCACTGTGGTTTTGCGTGTGCTTGCAGCACCCTTCTATAGTCCTTCAACCACCCCCACGCTTCAAACCCCACCCCGCCCCACCCCCCCATCCCCTCCACCCCCCGGCCCCTCTAACATGACCCCCCCACCTCTGGGAACGTGGCACAACAGATGGAACATGTATGTGTCTTACTAGTAAACTCTTATTACTAGAGACAGAGAGGCAAGAATGGTAAGGAGATAGTGGCGTGAGAGGAGATTGTTCAGTCCTAGCCCACTCCCCAGGAGGTACAAACCCACCACATGACAGGGGGACAGAGAGGCTCCTTCTGCCCACTCTAGGGTTCCCTGGACACGGGCTGAGTCAGAGCAACATATGGGTCCTCAACTCTCAACTAGGCCACTCTCCGTTTCTCTCTGGATTGTTGTATGTGTGTAAGTGCATCCATCTCTCAATCTCTTTCCATTTCTCTTTCTTTCTCTCCCGCTTATTCATCTCTACTCCTTTTCATCCCTCCTCCTCCTTTCCTCTCCTTCCCTTGTTATAATGACAAACCTCCTGGCATTGATAACTTAGATGGAAAGCTAGTGAGGATGGTAGATGACTCTTTAGCCACTCCTATCAGTCATATCTTTAATCTGAGCCTAGAGGAAAATGTTTGTCCTCGGGCCTGGAGTGAAGCCAAAGTCATTCCACTACCCAAGAGGGGTAAAGCAGCCTTTACTGGTTCTAACAGCAGACATTTCTGCCAGCTCTTAGCAAACAGTTGGGAAAAAATATGTTTGACCAAATACAATGCTATTTATCTGTAAACAAATGAACAGAAGACTTTTAGCATGCTTATAGAGAAGTGAAGTGACATGTACTAAACTGACACAAATGACTGATGATTGGTTGAAATAAATTGATATTAAGATGATTGTGGGAGCTGTACTGTTAGATTTCAGTTCAGCTTTTGATATTATTGACCATAAGCTGTTATTGAGAACTTATTTATTATGGCTTTTCAACGTCCGCCATATCGTGGATTGAGAGCTGTCTATCTAATTCAACTCAGAGGGTTTTCTTTGATGGAAGCTTCTCTAATGTCAAACATGTACAGCGTGGTGTACTGCAGGGCAGCTCTCAAGGCCCTCTATTCTTTTCTATTTTTAACAATGACCTGCCATTGGCATTAAACAAAGCATATGTGTCCATGTACAGTATGCTAATGATTCCAACATATACTCATCAGCAACCACAGCTAATGAAATCACTGAAACCCTTAACAAAGTTGCAATTTGTTTGGGAATGGGTGGCCAGTAATAAACTGGTCCTGAACATCTTTAAAACTAAGAGCATTGTATTTGGTACAAATCATTCCCTACGTTCTAGACCTCAGTTGAATCTGGTAATGAATAGTGTGGCTGTTGAACAAGTTGAGGAGACTAAATTACTTGGCGTTACCTTAGATTGTGAACTGTCGTGGTCAAAACACATACTGTAGATTCAATAGTTGTAAATATGGTGAGAGGTCTGTCCATAATAAAGAGATGCTCTGCTTTTTGACAATCCACAAAGCAAGTCCTGCAGGCCCTAGTTTTATCTTATCTTGGTTATTGTCCAGTCAAATGGTCACATGCTGCAAAGAAAGACAGAGTTAAGCTGCAGCTGGCCCAGAATGAGTGTAAGGAACTCCCTTCCATCTTTTATAGAGCAAGTAAACAGCAAACCTGGTTTCAAAAAACAAATAAAGCAATACCTCACGGCACAACGCCTCTCCCCCATGTGACCTACTTGTTGTATGTACTGACATGTATGTGGAACTGATAGATGCAGACACACACTACATGTTCATGTTTTAAAATGTATGTAAATGATAAAGTATTTGGTCTGTAATGTATTTTTCGTTATGTGTCGGACCCCAGTAAGAATAGTTGTCACCATTGGCGTCGGCTACTGGGGATCGTAATAAATCAAAATGAATATCCTCTCCTCCTCTCTCCTTTCCTCTCCTTTCCTCCCCTCTGCACTCATCCCATTTCCTCCCCTCTTCTTTTCTCTCCACCCCTCTCCTTGCCACCCCTCCCCTCTCCTCCTCTCTCCTGCCATCTCCAAACCTCCTCTCCCTCCATCCTTCAATCTCCCTGGGTGTTAGTGTTAAGGTTAGCGATGCCCTGTTCCACTGATAGATCAGGTTTCTCCAGAGCTCGACACAACAGCTGGGAGGCCTGACTCGCGCGAGGAAACAAAAACCTTGGCCAACCCTCCCGGTTCTCCTGCTCTCTCTCTCTCTCTCTCTCTCTCTCTCTCTCTCTCTCTCTCTCTCTCTCTCACTCTCTTTTTTTGTCTCTCTCTTTACCTATCTCCCTGTCTATGTTTTTGTCTCGCTCCGTCTCTCCCCTATAAATCCCTTTTCTCCATCCTCCCTCTTTCTCCTCTCCATCCATGTTTCCTTTTTCTCTCTCATTTGGCCGCTTCACTGAGACCAACCCAAATGCTTTTCATTTGTCAGTCCAATTAATCTACAGAATCTCTGAGAAACTTTGCAACAATCTGAGCACAAGCACATTCTCAGAAGCAAAACATGCACGCTGCATTGTCAGTACGGGGCACTCATACACAGACATGCGCACACAAGCACACACATGCAAAGGCGGACACACACACATGCATTCCAGTATGAAATCTATAGCCTGGTGCTCACTTGTGTTGTGCAGAGGGGAAAAACAGGAAATTGGTACCGTCTCGCTCCTCTCTGCCAACTTTCTACATTTAATTGAGCTAGTGCTTTCTCCCATAGTACCTCATTAGAGAGAGAGGAAGGAGAGAGGAGGAGAGGGAGAGAGATGGAGAGAGATGGAGAGCGCGAGGAGAGCGAGAGAGAGAGGGACAGAGAGAAAGAAGGACAAAGAGCGAAAGAGAGAGAGGGACAAAGAGAGAGGAGTGGTAGAGTAGGATGAGGGGGGACAGAGGGAGAGATGGAGGAGGTAGGCTGGGGTAGAAAAGAGAGACGTGGATTCCCCTTCAGGTGGTAAACTTGGCATGACGGAATGGAGCTGTGAAGCCCTGTGGCAGGCATCTGCAAGAATTTCCTTCCCCCGACTTGATCCAGCTGCCATTCCTGTCAAGAGCCCCAGGCCCCGACGGCAACACACAACCAACATCCCTGTTTTTTCACTACCAAACTTTCCACTTTCTGGGAGCACAGTTATCAGATCTTTAAGTCTTCCACCTCCGCACAAACAGAGCCCCTCCCTTTAAAGCCATGTGAGCTTCAAACCACTTCGCCTGGCTGTCACAGACACTGACACCGTGCTGCCAGCAGCCTCACGCAACCAGGAGCTGGCAAAAACAAAGCGTTTGAAGTGCACTTTCTGATGTGCTCGTCTTGAGTTCACATAGGTAGTAGGCAGCGCTTGTTAGATAGATGTGTGTGTGTGTGTGTGTGTGTGTGTGTGTGTGTGTGTGTGTGTGTGTGTGTGTGTGTGTGTGTGTGTGTGTGTGTGTGTATACATGCGTGTGTGTGTACGCATGCGTGTGTGTGTGTGTGTGTGTGTGTGTGTGTGTACACATGCGTGTGTGTGTGTGTGTACACATGCTGTGTGTGTATGTGTGTGTACATGCGTGTGTGTGTATGTGTGTGTGTGTGTGTGTGTGTGTGTACATGCGTGTGTCCACAATAACTTCCCCAAGTTAGGAGTTAAACCCATCCTGTGCTGGGGGTACAGCAAAATAGACTGAAACATGTTGAACGCTACAGGTGCAGATAACCCCCTCTATTTTGTAGTCTATCTTATCCCTCTCTCTCTCTCTCTTGATATACCTCTCCCTTCTCTTTGAATCTTTGACTCTCTCCCAATCTCATCTCTCTCCATCTATGTGTCTCTGTGCTGTCTTTCCACCCAGCCCCGTCAGGCAGTGAATCTTTAAAACACGCTATGAAGCAGATCAGAATACCGTTAAATTGATACTTACCTCTCAGAAATCTTAAAAAGCTTGGGCTGATGAATTTTTGATGTGCACTACCGGTGGCTGGAGTTGGCCCAGCACAGGACACACAAACACTGCCTTCTTTTCCTTTTCCTTCTCTCCCTCTGTTTTACTCTCTCTCTCTCTCTCTCTCTCTCTCTCTCTCTCTCTCTCTCTCTCTCTCTCTCTCTCTCTCTCTCTCTCTCTCTCTCTCTCTCTCACTTCCCCCTTCTGTCCCCCTCCCTCCCTCTGTCCCCCTCTCTCCCTCTATCTTTGTGTGTAATGACACAGTCTTTGCTGTGGCATATCTCCATGTGGCTCTTGGTCTAATTGGTTGGTAGCATCTGTGCTAACACTGCAGAGACACTGCGGGTGGGAAAAGGGGGGGGGGGGGGGCTGGCAGGGTGGGGGAGCGTAATGGAGCATTGCCTGGAAAACTATCTCCAACCAATGACGGCTTGGAGGAAAAGTAAAACATAAATACAAACAGCTGGGTAAATAGAGAGTGAGTGTGTCTCTAACAGAGGACAGGGGAGCTCACAGAGACGGTGTGTGTGTGCCTTTGTGTCTGTGCGCGTGCATGCATGTGTGTGCATTTACGCGTGTGTCTCTAACAGAGGACAGGGGAACCCGTGAAGAGGCAGCATCAGGGCTCTGTGTGAACTGAGCATTAAAGACATTAGAGAGTGACTGTCTCTGCCAGGCTCCAAGAAGTTCACTCCTGTCCTGCCTCATTACCCGGCTCATGTCACTCTGCGCCTCAACACCGCGCCAACACAACACATGCAACGGGAGAGCACCATAATCACTCAGCTTATGTTTTCTCCTACAATGAAAATGCAACATGGTGGGGTTTTCATCTGCTGTTGCTTACTATAGAGCTTCAGAGAGCGAAGCAGACATGTGGATTTAATTTTGTTGTGATCCTATGAGCCATGACCTGGTTGAACATTTTTACTGAACTTTATGGCCCTAGTATATCAACTCAAGGACGGAACTGTGCGAACGGCTGCTTTACACAGCGTTTTGTTGTTCACTCTCTTCTCTTCACATGAGCGCCTCTTGGTTTTGCATCTGCTAGCCTATAACAATATCTGTTTAAGGTTCCAGAGGCCCCTGGCTCATTTGGTTGTATATGAAGGATCAAGTGTGAGAGAGGTGGTGTTTGCATCCTTCTCTAATTTGAGTTTTAGGAGAGTGAGGGGGACGAGACAACGAAAGGAGAAAGAAGGAGTAAAAAAATAGATAAACAGGGAAAGAGAGAGAGAGAATCAGAGACAGGTAGAAAGAGAGAGAGAGAGAGAGGTAAAAGAGAGAATGTGATGGGAGACAGAGCGGGAAGTTGTAGTCTGGGTGTTCAAGGCTGGTTCCTGTTCAGGCTGCAAACGGCACAGCAGATAACCCTGCTAATCACCCTCTTTATCTGTCTGTCAGTCTGTCTGTCTGTCTGTCTGCACCACAACTCTATTTTACTCACTAAATATAACCAGACAAGACGCTCTAGGTCTTTCAGTCAGGATAGAAACCTCTCTCTGTGTTTGTCTACTCTTTACCACATTGTTTTGCATCTCATCTTAAGAGATATGAATACCTACATTGCATTTTTGCCCATCAAATCTTCTCATTTAAGAGTTTGTAGATATCCCTATATATTGCCATATAGTTATTGATCTTCTTTGAACAATCTGTGCTTCTATTGAATGTCCATTGTTTGACCTTGGCCTTGGCTCAATTGAAAGAGACTCCCAACACCATACAACAATAAGTGCCAGCAAATTTCACAGCTTTCCCTCCATCCTCAACCCGCGTGACACCCTCGAGCGCCACTGAGACCACACTGGCACTTGTGGAAAGCCTTAAGCATGGTACACCACATGCTCACCCCCCTCCTTCCTTTCATCCCTCCATCCATCCCTTCAACCACCCACTCGGGCCCCGGGGAGGTATGGGTGGGTAGAAAAGTGAATCTTTGCCCTGGGCCTTGTGTATTGATTTTGGGACTCCAAAGTTGAGGGACAGATGGGGCTCAAAGAGGACATTGACGCGAGTCAGACACAATAAGGATCAAGTTTGGAGCAGAGAGGAGAAGAGAGGAGCGGAGATGAGTGGAGAGGAGAAACGTGGAGATGAGAGGAGAAAAGTGGAGAAGAGAGGAGAAGAGAGTAGAAGAGAGGAGCAGAGAGATGAAGAGAGGAGAAGAGAGGTGAAGAGAGGAGCAGAGAGGAGAAGAGAGATAAAGAGAGTACCAGAGAGATTATGAGAGGAGCAGGGAGTAGAAGAGAGGAGCAGAGAGATGAAGAGAGGTGAAGAGAGGAGAAGAGAGATGAAGAGAGATGATGAGAGATGAAGAGAGGTGAAGAGAGGAGAAGAGAGGTGAAGAGAGGAGAAGAGAGGAGCAGAGATAAAGAGAGTAGCAGAGAGATGATGAGAGGAGCAGGGAGTAGAAGAGAGGAGCAGAGAGATGAAGAGAGGAGAAGAGGGGTGAAGAGAGGAGCAGAGAGGAGAAGAGAGGTGAAGAGAGGAGAAGAGAGGTGAAGAGAGGAGAAGAGAGATGAAGAGAGGAGAAGAGAGGAGCAGAGAGATGAAGAGAGGAGAAGAGAGATGAAGAGAGGAGAAGAGATGTGAAGAGAGGAGCAGAGAGATGAAAAGAGGAGCAGAGAGATGAAGAGAGGAGATGAGAGGTGAAGAGAGGAGCAGAGAGGAGCAGAGAGGAGAAGAGAGGAGCAGAGAGGAGAAGAGAGGTGAAGAGAGGAGAAGAGAGGAGCAGAGAGGAGCAGAGAGATGTTGAGAGGAATAGAGAGGAGAAAAGAGGAGCAGAGAGATGTTGAGAAGAATAGAGAGGAGCAGAGAGGAGCAGAGAGATGTTGAGAGGAGCAGAGAGATGTTGAGAGGAGCAGAGAGATGTTGAGAGGAGCAGATAGGAGCAGAGAGATGAAGAGTTGAGCAGAGAGATGTTTAGAGGAGCAGAGAGATGTTGAGAGGAGCAGAGAGATGAAGAGAAGGGCAGAGAGATGTTGAGAGGAGCAAAGAGGAGCAGAGAGATGAAAAGAGGAGCTGAGAGGAGCAGAGAGATGAAAAGAGGAGCTGAGAGGAGCAGAGAGATGTTGAGAGGAGCAGAGAGATAAAGAGAGGAGCAGAGAGGAACAGAGAGATGAAGAGAGGAGCAGAGAGGAGCAGAGAGATTTTGAGAGGACAGAGAGGAGCAGAGAGGAAGGAGCAGAGAGATGTTGAGATGAAGAGAGGAGCAGAGAGGAGCAGAGAGGAGCAGAGAGATGTTGAGAGGAGCAGATAAGAGCAGAGAGATGTTGAGAGGAGCAGAGAGGAGCAGAGAGATGTTGAGAGGAGCAGATAAGAGCAGAGAGATGTTGAGAGGAGCAGAGAGGAGCAGAGAGATGAAAAGAGAGAAGCAGAGAGGAGAAAATAGGAGAAAAGAGGAGAATAGAGGAGCAGAGAGATGTTGAGAGGAGCAGAGAGGAGCAGAGATATGTTGAGAGGAGCAGAGAGGAGCAGAGAGATGTTGAGAGGAGCAGAGAGGAGCAGAGAGATGTTGAGAGGAGCAGAGAGGAGTAGAGAGGAGCAGAGAGGAGTAGAGAGATGAAGAGAGGAGCAGTGAGATGAAGAGAGGAGCAGAGAGATGAAGAGAGGAGCAAAGAGATGTTGTGAGGAGCAGAGAGATGTTGAGAGGAGCAGAGAGATGTTGAGAGGAGCAGAGAGATGTTGAGAGGAGCAGAGAGATGTTGAGAGGAGCAGAGAGGAGAAGAGAGGAGCAGAGAGGAGAAGAGAGGTGAAGAGAGGAGAAGAGAGGAGCAGAGAGGAGCAGAGAGATGTTGAGAGGAATAGAGAGGAGAAAAGAGGAGCAGAGAGATGTTGAGAAGAATAGAGAGGAGCAGAGAGGAGCAGAGAGATGTTGAGAGGAGCAGAGAGATGTTGAGAGGAGCAGAGAGATGTTGAGAGGAGCAGATAGGAGCAGAGAGATGAAGAGTTGAGCAGAGAGATGTTTAGAGGAGCAGAGAGATGTTGAGAGGAGCAGAGAGATGAAGAGAAGGGCAGAGAGATGTTGAGAGGAGCAAAGAGGAGCAGAGAGATGAAAAGAGGAGCTGAGAGGAGCAGAGAGATGAAAAGAGGAGCTGAGAGGAGCAGAGAGATGTTGAGAGGAGCAGAGAGATAAAGAGATGAGCAGAGAGGAACAGAGAGATGAAGAGAGGAGCAGAGAGGAGCAGAGAGATGAAGAGAGGAGCAAAGAGATGAAGAGAGTTGCAGAGAGGAGAAGAGATGAGCAGAGAGATTTTGAGAGGACAGAGAGGAGCAGAGAGGAAGGAGCAGAGAGATGTTGAGATGAAGAGAGGAGCAGAGAGGAGCAGAGAGGAGCAGAGAGATGTTGAGAGGAGCAGATAAGAGCAGAGAGATGTTGAGAGGAGCAGAGAGGAGCAGAGAGATGTTGAGAGGAGCAGATAAGAGCAGAGAGATGTTGAGAGGAGCAGAGAGGAGCAGAGAGATGAAAAGAGAGAAGCAGAGAGGAGAAAATAGGAGAAAAGAGGAGAATAGAGGAGCAGAGAGATGTTGAGAGGAGCAGAGAGGAGCAGAGATATGTTGAGAGGAGCAGAGAGGAGCAGAGAGATGTTGAGAGGAGCAGAGAGGAGCAGAGAGATGTTGAGAGGAGCAGAGAGGAGTAGAGAGGAGCAGAGAGGAGTAGAGAGATGAAGAGAGGAGCAGTGAGATGAAGAGAGGAGCAGAGAGATGAAGAGAGGAGCAAAGAGATGTTGTGAGGAGCAGAGAGATGTTGAGAGGAGCAGAGAGATGTTGAGAGGAGCAGAGAGATGTTGAGAGGAGCAGAGAGATGAAGAGAGGAGCAGAGAGATGAAGAGAGGAGCAGAGAGATGTTGAGAGGAGCAGAGAGATGTTGAGAGGAGCAGAGAGATGTTGAGAGGAGCAGAGAGATGAAGAGAGGAGCAGAGAGATGAAGAGAGGAGCAGAGAGATGAAGAGAGGAGCAGTGAGATGAAGAGAGGAGCAGAGAGATGAAGAGAGGAGCAAAGAGATGTTGTGAGGAGCAGAGAGATGTTGAGAGGAGCAGAGAGATGTTGAGAGGAGCAGAGAGATGTTGAGAGGAGCAGAGAGATGTTGAGAGGAGCAGAGAGATGAAGAGAGGAGCAGAGAGATGAAGAGAGGAGCAGAGAGATGTTGAGAGGAGCAGAGAGATGTTGAGAGGAGCAGAGAGATGTTGAGACGAGCAGAGAGAGGATAAGAGTGGAGAACAGAGAGCACACCAGAGGGGACATGGCAACCAGCCACCACAGTCTGAGAAGGCAGGGAGGGAGGGAGAGATGACACTCATCTTCTTGGAATCATACAGTATCTCACAGATGGGGACACAAATATACTGTGTGATGTGGATGAATGTAAAAGGATATACACAACACAATGTAGAAATCTTTTGACGTGCTAAATGTTGGAGCGAGATATACACAAACAGGAAAAACCTAGACTGGCTGAACTGGACACTGGCTGTGAGTTCAGATCTGATTAATCATCAAACAGGCATTCTATCCACAAACTGTATCCAATATGTGATACATGTAACCAATATCTAATATCAGCATCTCAGTATGGCCTTGATGTCTCTGTGTGTGTGTGTGTGTGTGTGTGTGTGTGTGTGTGTGTGTGTGTGTGTGTGTGTGTGTGTGTGTGTGTATGTGTGTGTGTGTGTACGTGTGTACGTGTGTGTGTGTGTGTGTGTACGTGTGTGTGTGTACGTGTGTGTGTGTGTACGTGTACGCGTGTGTGTGTGTGTGTACGTATGTGTGTGTGTGTGTGTGTGTGTGTGTACGTGTGTGTATGTGTGTGTGTGTGTACGTGTGTGTGTGTGTGTGTACGTGTGTGTGCGTGTGTATGGCAGTCCCAGTCCGTTGCCACACTGCAGAGGGGATAAAAATGACTCCCTGCAGATTGGCGGAAAAACGTTGCTGTCTCTCCGATCATTCTGGGAGTGTGAACTTGGCCGAGGATGAGTGCTTCTGAAGCCAGGCCAGGCTAGGCTTTGTGTCAGGGCCAGAGGGAGAGAGGGCCAGAGGGGGAGAGGGAGTGAAATAAAGAAACAAAGGAAGAGGGGATAGTCATTCTGAAAGATGACATCCTGAGGAGATGCCATTTTGGGAGCAGCTGGTACTCTTGCAGGATTGAGAGACGCTGACAGAGACGCTGACAGATAAATATGGAAGCATCACAATGCCTCCTGTCCTTACACACACACGCAAACACACTCCTCCTCTCCTCTCCTCTCCTCTCCTCTCCTCTCCTCTCCTCTCCTCTCCTCTCCTCTCCTCTCCTCTCCTCTCCTCTCCTCTCCTCTCCTCTCCTCTCCCCATCTCCTCTTGTCCTCCTCTCCTGTCCCCCTCTCCTCCCCTCCTCCTCCTCCTCTTCTCTCCCCCTGCTTTCCTCCTCTCCTCTCCTCCTCTCCTCTCCCCCTCTCCTCCTCTCCTCCACTCCACAGAGTAAATAACAATACGGATCTATGCTGTACACCAAACAGTTACCCGTCCTCAGATATCATGCTGACATAACGCTTGCAAGGAAAATCATAACTTAGATATGATAGTGTGTATCTCTATGGGTTTTATTCATTTTTGGTCAATACTCCAAGGGACAACATACTGTTGACGAGTGTGGTCCCTGGAAAACAACCTCTCACTCAACGTCAACAAAACAAAACAAAGGAGCTGATCGTGGACTTCAGGAAACAGCAGAGGGAGCACCCCCCCCCCCCCCCCCCCCCTATCTACATCGACAGGACCACAATGGAGAAGGTGGAAGGCTTCAAGTTCCTTGGCGTACACATCACTGACAAACTGAAATGGACCACCCACACAGACAGTGTGGTGAAGAAGGCACAACAGAACCTCTTCAACCTCAGGAGGCTTTTGAAATTTGGCGTACACAGCCTGACAGGTACGGCAACTGCACCGTACAGCAACTGCACCTGGTAACTGCACCATACGGCAACTGCACCTGGTATGGCAACTGCACCGCCCGCAACCGCAAAGCTCTCCAGGGTGGTGCGGTCTGTCCAATGCATTACTGGGCCAAACTACCCGTTGTCCAGCACCATACAGCACCAGATGTCACAAGAAGGCCAACAAGATCATCAAGGACATCAACAACCTGAGCCACGGAAGACAGAAAAACAGCTTCTATCTCAAGTCCATCAGACTGTTAAACAGCCATCACTAACACGTTAGAGGCTGCTGCCTACAGGCATAGACTAGAAATCACTGGCCACTTTAAGGAATCGAACACCAGTCACTTTAATAATGTTTACATATCTTGCATTACTCATCTCATATGTATATACTGTATTCTATACTATTCTACGGTATCTTAGTTACTTAACGTTTACATATCTGGCATTAATCGTCTCATACGTATATACTGTTTTGTATGCTATTCATCAGGATCTTAGTCTGGTCCGCTGTGACATCACTTGTCCGTATGTATATAGTCTTAATTCATCCCTGCTTAGATGTGTGTGTATTGGGTATATGTTGTGTAATTTGTTAGATATTGCTGCACTGTCGGAGCTAGAAGCACAAGCATTTCGCTACACCCGCAATAACATCTGCTAATCACGTGTATGTGACCAATAACATTTGATTTGAGTGTCAGCGTAATCATTTACCTTCACAGGAGGTTGGTGGCACCTTAACTGGGGAGGACTCGCTCGTGGTAATGGCTGGAGCAGAATAGGTGGAATAGTATCCAATACATCCTCCCCTCAGCAGCTTCCTGTGCGTGACCTGTTACGAAGTTGCTGCCTGCCCTCTCATTTCATCACCCAGGTTCATTAGAAAGTCATCAAGGAGGCAATTAAAAGGGCTTATTTCTCCTCCTCGCTCCTAGAGATCACAGAGAATCTGCAGCAGAATTAAAAAGGTAAGGATCTGGGAATTAACACGAAACTGGAGAAAATATGAGGTGTCCTCGCAATCCTTACCATCTGTGGCTGCTCGTGTGTCTTATCGTCAGTTGATATCGAACGCTATATTCAAACCGGGGTGATTATACTGTAGAATGCAGTGGTGAAAACAAAGCTACGGTGATTAGTTCTGGTGAACCCTAACGACCAGACTAGTGAAGTGGAGAGACATAAAGAGACGCTCGGTGACGACATTCCAAATCCTCGCCTCCTGGCTGGAGCAGACCGATGGAGAGATGGATAAAGGGCATGGAAAGATGAAAAGGGGGGGATAGACAGCAGAAATGAAAGACACGAGAAGACGAAAGAGAAGAGGTCAAGCGTTAGAGGGAGAAATATGATTTGAATTGAATCTGTTGTGGACGAATCACCTCCATCTAGTTTACCTTTCATTCATTTAACCCTCAGTTGCAGAGCTCTTCATGGGTGAGCTGAGGCATTTGGTGGTTGTGTATGAAGAAATGGGGAGATGGAGAGATCAGGGGGGAGAACAGAAACTTCTCAAAGTCACTGCAGATTTACTGTAGAATACCGGAAGAGTAGGGTCCAATTTGTTGAGAACTGTGTTTATAACAAGAGAAACACCAGGTAGAGGGAGAGAGAGAGAGCGAGAGAGAGAGAGAGAGAAAGAGAGGAGGAGGATTCGTAAGAGTGTTTCACAGGAACCTGAGAGAACACACACGCTAACACACACACGCCGTGCAGTACAGAGAGACTCTGGGGAAGTGTGTTAGATAGATACACTCCTTCATACGACCTGGCAGGAAACTTTTAGTTCGCAAAGAGAATTATCCTCCTGTGCTGGTGTTCAGGAGCCACTGAGGAAGGAAATTACGTGGAAAACAACAAATAAAACACAGATTTTATTTGTCTACAGGGGACAGATAAAGGCATCACTTCTCTAATTGAAGACAGAGTAGGATAATACTCTCTAACTTGCTTGGTGTAAGCCACAGATCACAGGGTTTCCTTGTTCCAGCCACCGTGTGTGTTTAACACTCATACCAGGAAGTTTTCAAAGAGCGTTGTCAAGAGGAGTGGCGATTGAACAGATCTCCAGTCTAAGAGATGAGAGTCCAGTCTGTCTGTCTCCCCCACCCGGATCAATATGTGCTTTTTCTCCCATAGCTGTCTCTGTGCTCTGTTCTGCATCAGCAGAATGGCTATCAGGAATGTGATTCAGGGTTTAGTGTTTCGCAATTGAGGGTAGTGGGGGGGGGGGGGGGGGGGGGGTTAGGCTGGGTTTCTGTACAGCACTTTGAGATATCAGCTGATGTACGAAGGGCTATATAAATACATTTGAAATAAAATTTGAAATAAATACATTTGAATTTGATTTGAAGGGGGAGAGATGAGCAGCAGAGGGGGGGATCCACCACCACGGTTCTGGCAACCCGAGAAACCTGTCCACTGCCGACACAGGAAAGAAGGGAGTGAGTGAGAGGGAAACAGCAGAGGGAGAAACCAAAATGTTTCTTTGGGTTACACATTATTGCCTGGTGTATGTTATGGTACTGGAGTATGGGAGTGAGAACCAGAAAAGTGAGAACTGTAGATCCGTTCGTTCTTGGAATAAACATAGTCTGTAGATTTGCCTTTTGTGAGTCTGTACTGTCGTTTGAGCGTTGAATTTATTCATAAGTCTGTGTTCATGAAGTGGACTATTCATCAGTCAAATGGCGCTTTCAATGTGGTAAGAGCGCTTCCTGAAAGCAGAAGGCAAACTTTCTCTTGAACTCTCATCCCATTTCTCACTGTTGCCTCGTCTCAAGATGGTGCGGGTGATGTAGCGATGTCGCGGGGAGACGTATGAGGGACGTCACAGTCCGCAGCTGCCTCTGAAGTAGCTCTCTCCATCATTGGCCGTCAGCCACGGAAACACCTGGCACCAACATCACTCATACACATACACGTGGACACACACAAACACAGACACACACAAAGACAAACACAAACACAAACACACACACAGGGTACCAACCCTGCAGCACCAGCATCACTCATACTCTTCCTGTCCCACCGCTGCTGCTGACGATGATGACACACAGGACAGGAAGTATTGCTTGTTTTTTTTTCTTCTTCTCTCTTTAGCATGAGATGTGTTGCTAAAAGTCACACAGGCAGTGCAGGGAGAGTTTGAATTTGACATGTTTGAATTCATCAGAAATATCTGCGATAGCTTTCGATGTTCTTTAGTTCCACCGGGTAAATAGTTCACAGTAAGGTTAGTGTCAAACTTCTCAAACTACCACTCTGTAAACCACTTTGAGCGTGTTGTGACCAAGTCAGAACAGGGTTCATTTTATGAGACCCTCAACCGCCTACTACATGAGAATGTGTTCCTCATCAACGACATAGACTGAAAAAGTAGTGGTTGCAAGCTACTGTAGACTAT